>NC_134020.1:29366750-29581750 GCF_040712315.1 Castanea sativa
TTCTTTTCTTTGGGATTTTTGTATCTTTCCTTTCTTTTTCTTTTTTTTATTTCTTTGCTTACTCTACTTTCTTTTCTTTCTACGTCTCTTTCTTTTGTTTGCTGTTGTTCCTCCCCCCCTCTTCACTGTCACACTTATGGCCTTTTATACTACCTGCTGTGATAGGATTTACTATTTTTACCCCTTAATTACTTTTGGCTCATTGTGGGTGTCCTTCCAAGACCGCCCACTGGTCTACCGACTACCCAGCCACTACCATTACGTTGCGTAAGCTACACCATGCCTCATTCTCAAACAAAAATAGTTTTGGTTTTGCCTCTTACCTCTCTTAATACTCTCATCCAGATAAGGGTTAAACATCTCCCTTACTTACCTCTATGGCATGCATCTAGTGATTCCAGCCAATGTTTACTTCTTTGAGGTACCTCTATGGCATGCATCTAGTGATTCCAACCAATGTTTACTTCTTTTAGGTGAGATGTCATCCTAGTAGGACATTTTTCCCCAAAAGAGTTTGAGCGGATACTGCCTGCTGTGACAGAATTTACTATTTTTACCCCTTAACTGCTTTTGACTCATTGTGGGTGTCCTTCCAAGACCGCCCACTAGTCTACTGACTACCCCGCCACTACCATTACTCTGCGTAGGCTACACCATGCCTCATTCTCAGACAAAATGGTTTTGGTTTTGTCTCTTACCTCTCTTAATACTCTCATTCGGATAAGGGTTAAACATCTCCCTTACTTAACTCTATGGCATGTATCTAGTGATTCCAACTAATGTTTACTTCTTTTAAGTGAGATGTCATCCCAGCAAGACATTTCTCTCCAAAAGAGTTTGAGCGGGAACCCCAAAATAGGCTCCCCCTTCTCCCCATTGCCAGACTACACCCTTACATACCTATGACCCGTGGCCCACCTCCCCTATATTGGCTGGGTACAGGTAGATGGTGCTTAAGTCCTGTATGCATACTCCACTTCCGTCTAAATCTATTACTTTTCTGGTCTTCACGCGTTTGTCATTGCCTCCAGGTTTGTCTGGTTCCGTTGTACATTCTAGTATTTGTTTAACTCTTATGGCGTGAAAGACACATGATCCTTTGGACTTTCATTCTCTACATCCTGTCTCCTCTTTGGATTGGGCATTGCTTGGGTGCGGGCTCTCTCCCTCTTACCTGGCCCATGTTCCATTTTTCCCTATGTCCATGGGCTGGCTGGTGCTCTTGCCATGCCACTGCACTGCTCCTGCTTTGATATCACTTATCTTTTTACTTCGTTGCTACCTCTAGGCTTACAGGTTGAAGCTCCTACCAATCTATTTTTTACATTTTTTCTTCCCTTGGGCTTTACTGGCCAACATTCCTGTTGGGCCAGCCCATTCCATCCCTTGGGCTTCCTCAGCCCATTTCATTCTTTGGGCTTCCTCAGTCTATTTTCTTCCTCTTTCACTCCCAAGGGTTTTTGCTAAATCCTATGGGCTTCCCCGGCCCAATTACTACATCCTTACCTCTTTTTACCTTTTTGGCTCATTAGCCTTTATGCATGCCCTATGAATTTACTAATTCATTTCTTGGGCTTCCTCGGCCCATTTACTTGTTTTCTACTTCTTGTTATTCCCATGGGTTTACTACTTTCATTCCTTAAAACTTCCTCGGCCCATTTGCTTCAACCTAGCCACTTTTTTTTTTTTTTAGTGGGCCTGTTGACCATTTTTCTACCATTTTTGTCTGCTGGTCTTTACTTTACTATTTTCTCTCCCCATCTTTTTCATATTTTTGGGCTTCTTCTACCATTAGGCCCTTTTGTCAAAAGTGGGCATCAACGCATCTCTATATTATTGAAAAATGTTCATCTTTCATCCTTATTTTTGTCTCTAAACTAGTAAAAAAAAAACTCTTCACAAAATTGAAGAATGAAAAAAAAATATTTTAAGTTTAGGAACAAATAAAATCTAGAGGCCAAAATAGTATTTTACAAAAAAAAAAAAAAAAAAGAGTATCATGCCAAACCAATAACTACTCTGATAGACCATGTTAATAAAAAAAAGTAATTTGATTCCTAAAATTTTCGAATGGTGAATTTAATTCAGGGTTCTTCTTCAAAGATGATACTAAAAATTAGTAAAAGCTTTAAGGCTGTAACAATAAACGATGGAGCGTATAAGAGAAGGCAACATGCATGAATGTGATAATAGAAAATCCAAGAGTGGGGGCAAGAAGAAGGAATATAGATTATAGATGTGAAGTGTGAACGCTAAGATACGGTAGCGTGAGTGGTCTATGCCTTATAGCTAATAATTTGGGGAAAAGAACAAAGAGCAGTGGAGTTTGAATGTTTGATCCATAATATGCTATTATCTCTAAAAGCGAATTTGTTTGGTGAGAAACAAAGACACAACGACACTCATGTACGTCAAAATCACCTCTCATTACAAGATTCTCAAATTCTGTTGGATTTTCCTCCAAACTTGGTCCAACACTTGACTCTTTCTAAAATCTACCTAGTCCTCCACCCCACGTACTAAAGTAGGCCAAAATTGGCAATTAACACCAATTGCCATAGTATATAGTTAGTTGGCAACGTTTCAAAAGTTAATAGCAAACTAGCATTTCGAGTTTCAAACACTCAATTTAGGGCTTAAAACTCGAGCCTTAGAAGCTCAATTTGTACATTCTGATTTGGGCTAATTCCATGTGGAGTCCACCTTGAACTTGCGTCTTAGAGACTCGAGTTCCATATCGATGCTTAGAGCCTTGACTTTTGTGGTCTGAGACTCCACATGCACTCCACTTGAAAATCAAGCCTTAGAGACTCGATTTGTAAAAAGTGAAATCGAGCCTTAGAGACTTGATTTTCAAACTGTGGTGAATATTAAGCCACGTGGTTTTTCGTTTTGGTCCCTATTCCTCATATATCACAGATCTGGCTCTCTCTGTTGTGGGTCTCTCAGGTATCCTTATATTTCACATTACATTCACTCTTGTACTCTCCCTCTCTCACTCCCTCTCTCACTATCATACAATCCCAACACTCACATTTGCACATCCTCATGTCAGGTTAGGTTTTTATAACACTCACTCTCTCTAGTTGGTTGTTTAGTGTATATAGTTGTTAGTGGATTTTGCTAGGTTCATATGTATCTCTCTAGTTGGTTGTTTAGTGTATATAGTTGTTAGTGGATTTTGCTAGGTTCATATGTATCTAGTTGTTAAGATATATTTGTATGATGGGTATGTATGTATCATGACTATTTCTTTTGTTGTATGGTTTGATATTTGTCTTTAGTTTTTTTTTTTTTTTTGCTTGATTATGAAATGATAATGATTGATATATTTAAGAGGTATTGTTGATATATTTGTATTGTTAGGTTGTTATCATGGGTATGTATCATGACTATTTCTTTTGTTGTTTGGTTTGATATTTTTCTTTGTTTTTTAATAGAATGATTTGAAATTTTGTAATGGGGGTGAGTTGTCTTTAGAATTTTTTGTTTGAGTATGAAATGATAATGATTGAGTGTGTTTGTATGTGATGTGGGGTGAGTATATGCAAATCTGGGGTGTGTTTGTTTATGCATATGATGTAAGAAGTTGTAATTTTCGTACTTTGAGTAGATAAAAAAGGTTTTGTAATTGATGGTTAAATGAAAGAGATAAAATATGTCACTAACATATTACACTTGACTCTAGTTTGAATACTGAAATTTAATTGAAACCATAATTATCAATCCAATCACCGTCAATTTCGATTTCAAATTTTTGGTTTCTTTTTTTTCCTCCCCCCTTAAAATTCAACAAGAACAAACCTTACACACTAAGATAGCTAAGTTAATTGAAATTCAAATACTTGCAATCTTCAAGATAATAAACAGTGAACAGTAATAAATGTACCAATAATGATCTGAACACTCTCTTCATAGTGCATTCTAAAGAAAGATTATTAATAGAATCAACATTTCCATGAACAATTAAGGTTCTTATGATTAAGGCCATGAATTTAGGTTGCAACTTGTTTCATAAGACAATAACAAAGGAAACAGCATTAGAAACCCTACAAACCCCACATAAAAAGCCAATTCAAACGTTCTCAAGTTTTCAACATCTATATTCTCAGAGATTCAAAATAAACAAAAAAGCCAATACCTAAAACCCCATCTAGCTTTCTAAGTAACCCTTTTACAAACAGAAGGTGCAGATCATGAACCCAATATCCACACAAAGTCAGAAACAAAAACCCAATACAAGAAGTCAATAACCCATAACAAATAGACAAACCCGGAACTCAAAAAAACTCATTTATCCTCTAAGAAGCCTTTCAAAAAACAGCTTGTCTACATATATTCAATAAATAAAGAAATAAAGACAAACCCAAATCTACCTTTTGAGAACCGACTGAAAAAAGCGCAAAAAAACATTTTTTTTTTTAAATAAACCCACAAAACAAAACAAGCATTTAAGAAACGGATTACCTAGCGTGGGTTTCAATGAGGGTGAGTCTGTGAAATAGGAATTTGGTGGAGGACAAGGGATTTGACAAAATGAGAGTGAGGAATTGAGAGTCTCTGTGTCTTTGAGGAATTGAGAGTCTATGTGTCTCTGAGGAATTGAGAGTGAGGATTTGACAGGACGAGAGCGGAGGTGCGTGAGAGTGGAGAGGGTGCGTGGGAGTGGAGACTAAGTGAGAGTGGAGAGGTTGAGTGAGAGTGAGAATCGAGGGAGGTGTGGGAGTGGAGAGGGTGTCTGTGACTTAGGAATTTTGAATAACCCCTTTATGAAATCGAGTCTTAGAGACTCGGTTTTTAGGTGGCTTCCACGTGGATAAACCACGTCATTCTCAAAACACAAAAATCGACGCTCAAAGGGTCGAAATATAACTCAAGCCTCTAATACTCGAGTTCCAAGTGGATGCCACATGGAAAAACGCCAAATCAAAACATGAAAACCGAGTATTTGAGACTCGATTTACAAGTCCTAAAACTAACAATATACCATGGCAATTGGTGTTAATTGCCAATTTTGGCCCACTAAAGTACTTGTAACAAGTATTAAGTCTTTGAGGGAGAAAGAGATGACCTGAGGATGTTAGTTAAGAGTTTTAAACTCAGTTGCCCATAAATCTCATAAGGTATTGAGAACTACTAAACCAATCGTTGAGATTTGTTAATACATTTAATTAAAAGGTAAAGACAACTGCTAAAGCATAGAAATGTTTTGGCTTCCTACCATCCCCTCATTAGAAATGTTTTGGCTTCCTACCATCCCATCATTTCATTTAAAGCATAGGATTGTTTTGGATACTCTTCATTTCATTTAAAATCAATAGAGTCAATTTCAAGATTAAGATTTTATTCTTTGGATTTGGTTCTGTATAGGATATTACATCATTTAAAATTTTAAATAACATGACATTGAATATATCTTTATTTAAATTTATAACATTTAAATTTAAATAAAGATAACCATGCACTGTCTGTGGCTGTGTGAGCATGCTCAAGCGGTGTGGAAGTCAGAAATCAGCTTTGCCCCCTACTACAGAAAAGGTTTTAGAAGATTATTTGATCTTTTGGAGGAAGTGCTATGTAAAGGGTCTGCGTATCACGTGGCATTATTCTCTACAATTGCGTGGAGCATGTGGCAGCGGCGAAATCATCTGAGAGTGAATCAATCAGTTTGGTCAATACAAGAAGTCAGAGATAGAGCAAAAGCTTTGGTGGCAGAATTTTTGGATGCCAATAAACAAGATGCCAAGCCGCGAGCTAGTAGCACTCCAGCCCATTGGGCGCCACCTCAAGATGATTTTTATAAAGTTAATTACAATGCAGCAATTTTTGATACTATGGGTCATGCAGGTCTGGGCGTGGTGATAAGGGACTGCAATGGTAATGTCGTAGCTGCTTTAAGTCTGAAAATCGGGCTACCTCATTCAGTTGAAACAGCGGAAGCTTTGGCTGCACTTAGAGCAGTCGTGTTTGCTAAAGAACTACGCATTTTCAAGGTGGTAGTGGAAGGTGACTGTTTGAAGGTGGTTCAGGCATTGAAAGCGAAGGAGAGATGCAACACTTTGTATGGGATTGTAATTGAAGATGCGCATAGTCAAAGTGCTTCTTTACAGTTTTGCCAGTTTTTGCATGTTCGAAGCGAGGGTAATAAGTTGGCACACACCCTAGCTAAGAGAGCTGTTTTATCTGTAGATTTTGATGTATGGGTAGAAAAATAATGGGTAGAAGAACTACCTAGTAATTTGGAGGTTGTATTCCAATCTGGTTTGCCTTAATAACATGGACTTACTTGTTTCTCAAAAAACAAAAAAAATTATAACATTTAATGCCTACGATCTCATGATTGAAGCATCTATGAACCATGAACCAACCTTATGCCACTTCAGTGGAAATTTAATCCCTCATGCATTTGGTTTAGTAAGAATTTGACATCCAATTGAAGTTTTCTTGAATGCAAATGAGGAAGTTATTCTTTTCTTTTATCTACCTTTGTTTGGCTTCTCTTTTATTTTTTGTTCTGCCTAAAATACGTTAGTTTACACAATGTGCCAGTTTTGGTGAGGATGTATCAAATATAAGAAAAATAATTTACAGTCAAGTTGTTCAATCTGCACAATTCTGTAGAATACGTACTCACATCTAATCTAACATGGGAAAAGAATGGACCCACGAGAGGTTTAAGAACAAGATCCGAGCAACTAAAACTGTCCTTTATATCCAAGTCCCACAAATATCTGGAAGCCCATTTATACAATTCCATGAAATAACTGTCTATGTTTGTCATCATTGTAAATCTTTAAAGGAATTAGAAATCATTAAGTACTAATAATTTTTTTATATACAAAATTCCACAATTGGTGGAATGTGACAAAGGAGAATTCATGGAAGTTTTCAAGATCAATCTTAACTGCATGAGACTAACATTTTAATAATTTACAAATAGATCTCATTAGGATTCCATATGGTACATCCTAAAGATGTAAATAAAATAGGGAGTATGAGATTATATATGTTACCTTTGCTATTTAACCTAACTACCTGAAACACATATAAAAGAAATGAGCATTCACAGTTAAGAAGTCCAAGGTACTCGCAATCAAGATTCCATGATCCAAAATCAAATTATTAACTGGGTCACTTCAGTAGTAATCTATAAGGAATTAGCATCAAACATAGAAAAAGGAGAAAGAATAAAGGATCAGCTACTTCATTCATGTAAGCAGCAGCAGGACCCATGTCCAAAGAAAGCTTTCCACTGATTCCACATAACCACAAGCTGTGAATGAGAACAGCTATCAAACACAAAAAGGCGGTTGAACACAAGATCAGGCAAGGAGAGGACAGGACCTCCAACATGTTAAATCAGGAAGCAGTTTTTTTGATGTCCAGCTATTTAGAAAGAAAATTTACTATCACTACATTTGCTTGCTTCCATCTCCGACTCCAACATGTTGCAGTTCTTTCAACTTTCTGTAACCTTTATCAGTTCCAAATATCCTGAAAAAAACATACAGAATAGTCATCCCGAGGTCAGTATACTTTCATACTAAGCTCCAGGTGATACAAGCTTATTATCATGAAAGAAAAGAATAAAGCACCAAAACCAAAAGAAAAGGCATGCTACAATTCTAATAGCTTAGAACCCTATTGGATTACAAAAAAAAAAAAAAAGGAACTAGAAAAAATGGAATTGAGTCATATGTCAAAAGGACATTAAGAAGAAACATTTGGAGCATGAGCACTAGAAAATCATAAGCATCAGATTCTGGCAACAAAGCCCATAAAACATTAAGGCATTCTTTACCAAAGAGACAAGGGCTAATTAAGAATCTAAAGTCCATTATTCTGACAGCTGTACCTAAAATGATAACAATACCAAATGTTCATAATAAAAACTAAGATGGCCTCAATACAACATTAAAAACTAAGAAGGCTAGTAATTAGTATCTAGACAGAGCTTAAGCCTTCTATGTCTTTGCACTTCTCTCTGTGTGAGCACCTGTGCATGTACACAATATGTTTGGATAAGCCTCAATCCATCTTATGCCTCCAGTGAAGGCTTGGCTATATCTAAGACCCATACATGATGATTAGCATGTAAATGTTAACCAGGAGGCTGGTTAGAATTGGTGATACTCTAGACACCTTCAATTGGAAAAAGTTTGAATTACAAGAGCGAGCAAATCAGAATAAAACTCAATGTCAGAAAAGCCTCATATTTGCAAAATATTTAGAGAAACTAACACTTTAAGTGAACTGATCGAGGATTGGTTTGAGATTATTATTACTATCTTCCACATTACCCCCCTCTCTTCTTTCTTTTTCTCCCTTCTTTCTTTTTGACTGATTACATACTAAAAGAATTGACTGAAGACAATAAAGGTTGAATTTTAAATCAACAAAATGAAAAGAAAATAAAAGAATTCAACATAGATCCATTTATGTTTCACAAGCTTGGCTCAGAGATAATAAGACAGTATAGAGTCCAACCAAAAAATAGAAACATGCTGATGCTTTAACCAGTATGTGCAAAAATACTTGCCAGTCCATGTAAGTAAAAGTTGAAGAGTAGTTGCCAGACTTGGTATAGAGCAAACGGTGATGATAGTCATGAAAATCAGCACTGGAAAATCATCAAACAAACACTTCAGAACAACATGTAAATCATGGACATTTAACCATATACACAATGCTAAGTGAACCCACAAGAGGAAAAACTAGACACTTACCCCCCATACAAAGGAATGAAGTTTGAGAGGCTCCATGGAAAATGGTAACCACAATGTGCCTCAACTGTCTCCAAGACTCTTAGTACCATCCATAACCAGAGAGTAATCAGATGGGGTCCAGTGATTGCAGGACCAACAATGGTAGCAAAACCAAGGAAAAGTATTTCAGCAGGATGAGCATATTCAGAAGTCAGACCAAAGGGCGTAGCATATCTGCACATGTTAACAAGCCCATAAGAGCAACCAAAAGCAGCTAGTGAAAAAGATTATTTCACAACCAAATACCTGATAAAGCACTCAAAGCTTTCACTTACTCATGATGGACACTGTGGACATGTTTGTATAACCATTTTGTATGCAGAACCCGATGTCCCCAATAGAATACAAAATCCTCAAGGACGAAGTAGAACATAATCTGCATAAAAACTATATTCCTGCAGAACCAAAATCAGGATCTTGCTTAGTATGCTTTATACGAAATGGAAATTGCACAGGTACAGCATAAGTTGATGGAAGGCATCTATATAATTATAATAGCATTGTATATATCTAACAAAAAAAGCTTTAGTATATAAAGAACCTGAAAATACCAGGACGGCAATGGAAGACTACTACGCATGCCCATGAATTTGAAGACGGGATATGATAGAAGCATAACTGGAAGATTGACACCAAAATGATAAAGCAGTAGGCGAGTAATACATTTCTCCTGAGCTGCTGGGCTGTTATTTTTGGTCTGTATGAAAACATAAATAAGTAATGTCACTAGTTGATACAATACCAAGGAGAGAGAAATAAAGAAATTGTATTGATTACAACTGAGAAGGATGAACATATCTATACTATGCATCAAATTAGTGGCAGAAGAAATTGCAAATGGAAAGTTTTTGACTATAAAATATCAGAGGACAACTTGGGGAAAAAAAAGGCTTAGTGTTGTGCAGTTGTGTGCTATTTGTTACACTGCATTATTTGCAAAGTGAAGATATATACTAAAATGATTCTCTTTTTTTTTGTATAAGTTATACTAAAATAATTCTTGTATATAGCTTTGTGTGTGTGCCTATAAAGGGATAAACTATAATGGGATGGCCTCCTATCAATCTTAATGGGGCCTCACCCATTTTTACACATATTAGTCTACTAGTAAATCTATACACCATAGTGATCAACATTTTCCAATTGGGTTTGAATTAATAGAGTAAAATGGTTATTTTGAACTTGCATTTGAATTGTAGATAGCAGTTCAAACATGAGCAAGAAAAGAACATTCATCTTTTGCAGGGGAAAAAAAAGCATTTAATCATATTATAACTTTGTTATAACTTGTATAAGAATCCTTAACTTGTAGAATATCTTAAACTGTTTCAGAATTCCGTCAACATAGGTAAAAATGGGTGAGGCCCTATCAAAATCAATGGAGAACTACCTGGCGCAGGACAAAAGCCTTGATGGGCTCTAATGCCGATCGTGATGTAGGATCTTTTAAGGAGTTCAGTACTAAATTATGGTTCATGACGAGACATTAAAGAGTTCTTGAATAGGCTTTGATGTTTAAGGGTTCGGGTAGGTTCAGTGATAAAAAAAATATTAGAGCTTGAATGAGTTTGATGGTTCTTTGTGGTTAAATGGCAAATGGAATTAGAAACAAAGAAATATAAAAACTAGGCAATTACACATAGGAAGGAGAAGGCAAACGCACCCACCCTCAAAACTTGAAATAAGCCATTAGAATTTAATTAACATCAATCTCTCTATATCTATCTTTAATTGAATACATAAAGATTCTTTTGTAGGCAATTACCAAGACTACTCCTCAAAGCACTTGGATTGGAAATGATCACTTCCTAGAAAGTCTAGGACTCCTAACAATAACGAAAAGTAATTATGAACTTTTAAACCAAAAAGGAAAAGGACTCAAAACATAAAAGAAGACATGGGTCTCTAGAACAGCACACTACAGCATATTCCACAAATCTGAAAATTAGCAAACTACCACTCTTGTAGTAAAAAATAAATAAAATTGAACCAGAAACTTAACCTAAAGAAACTTAACACTAAAACTCAATAATAACCTAAATCACCCAAGGTGTCAAAAAACTGCACATTGAAACTAGACCACAATTCTTGAAACTTTTGGTATTTAATCTTGTTTTCCCTCGAACTCTTTATTGTCTGCATCACCACATGATCTTAAACTGTTACAAAATTCCCTTCACACACATACTAACACAAATTCATATATTTGACTTTGTCTTGTACAAGAATCCTTAACTTATAAAACATCTGAACATGTTACAAATTCCATCCACACACACATAAGAAACTTTTGTATTTTGAAAACTACGATTAAAATTCTGACCATGGTTAGAGCATGAATTTGATCAGAAGAAGAATAGGATTGCAAAGCTATTTCCATAGAACAAGGAAAACGCCAACTCCATTTTATTGTCCAAATGAACACTGCCCCTATCTAGTAAACATATTCATTGTTGACTGAATTGTATAATGTTCTAATCCCAAATATCACTGGCTAGTCTAAAGCTTTGATAAAAGGGAAAAATGATCCCTAATTCAGCTTGAAAAGGAAAAAAAAAAAAAAAAAAACCTTTGACTGTGTTTGTGCTTAGTGTCATATATTTAGTTCATAGTCAGTCCCAAGCCCAGGAAAAGGAGGAGGGTTGCAGTAGATTGACGGCAATCACTCTACTATAATGGATCCACTACATCCAACCCTAACTAAGCTGTCAAGGATCCATGGATATGGGACTAAGGCTTTGTTTTTGTTGTAGCTCAGCTTGAAAAAGTAAGAAATAACAAAACTACTTCATGAGTAATGACAATGTAAAAGAGTTAAACCTGAATTTTGTATTTGTGCAGCCAGCCTGCCCTCTCAAGAAATATAAAAGGAAGTCCAGATAAGAAAAACACACTTTCATGGAGAAAGAAACTTCCAAGACATGCCAGTTGAAAGTCACTGAAATTTGTGATCAGATACTGCATCATCAAAAAGAGAGTTCTACATAGTTAAACAAATATTTCATAACAACCAAGGCAATTCTTACAATTATCATTTCAAGAATCATAATAGTCAAATCAGAAACATTTTCAAGTAACATTCCTACTGCCCTATTTCCAAGGGGAAAAAAGAAAAAAAAAAATTGGGTGTTCATACAGATGAGGAAATGGTTAGGCTGAAAACTGTCTTCCTATTAATGAAATAACAAAAAAAAAAAACTTCAATAAAAAGTGGGGGGGGGGGGGGAAGGGGCGTTGTACAAAAAATATTTTCATCATCCTTACAGCCAATAAACTACAGTGGCACCTAAGCAACTAACAGTCTTGTTTCTATCAGAAGACCCAAGTCCTTGTAGGCCTGAGAAATGAAAAGAACGTGCTTGGCATATTAAGAAAAATAGTGCAGTGCTCATCATGAAAATGGCCAACATTTCCGACATCTTGACCACTTTTTAAGCATTTTCCTACAAAATAACTTTTTAGCCCAAGGGTATAATGGTTTCCACTCATTAGAAATAATTTCTTGGCCCAAGGGTATATTCACATCGGAGGAAAATAGGAGGGAAGGGTGGCAAGAATTGAGCCAAAATCTATAGGGTATTGAATTACAAACTTGGGACTTCAAATCCCCGCTAGAGCTCAACCTCCTAAAAACCCAATCCCGAAAATCATTTCGGAACAACACAGATTTCAATTTCAAAATTTGGGGTCAAAGAGATCTATATAGACGACAATTCAGAGCTTGACTAGAGCATCTCAACCGTGGGACCATCACCTTGATGGTTCGAGTTGTTGATTCTAGATTCTCCATCCAAATATCCATTACCAAATACCATTAGGTACAGTTTCCTAATAGAAAATACAAAAATCCAAGAAAACATTGCTTCACATCCAATCTAATCATTTTACCATTCAATCTCACACTAGCAAATAAACAGCACTCTCGAATGTCACTATCCTCAACAGATACTACAAGGAAAATATTAAAAGTTTAAGAAACCAAAAAAAAAAAAAAAAACAAAATCCCATAAACCCAAATGCAATTTGAAAAGCACTGCCAAAAATCAAATCCCTTATCTCACACACAACACTAACAAAAACAAGAAAACAAGATAAACCCATTTGATGTCTTTTAACCTGCATTGCCATTCACACACATACATTGGTACATGCACATACAAGGTCCAGAACCAACAATGGTCAACAAAGAAACTAAATCTAGGGCAAGAACTAACAAATTATCAAACACAGACTCAAGATGAGGTGAAAAAACAATGAGCAAAAGTTGTCAAAGAAAAGGGTATAAAAGGGAGTACCTGCCACCCAGATTCGGCGATCGAAGCCATTCAAGACTTTTGGACTAAAAACTTGATCTTTATTACAGAACAAAGCTACTACTATATAATAATCCTCAAATAATATGAGGAAGAAAGAG
Source organism: Castanea sativa (assembly GCF_040712315.1). Classification (NCBI taxonomy): domain Eukaryota; kingdom Viridiplantae; phylum Streptophyta; class Magnoliopsida; order Fagales; family Fagaceae; genus Castanea; species Castanea sativa. The sequence continues at coordinate 29,379,930 of NC_134020.1, forward strand.
AGTGAATGAGAGAGAGTTTCAGTGAGGAAGAGACATAATATAAGGAAGGTGAGAACAACCCACGAGACAGACTGTCTAAGGGAATCTGGGCCTTTTCTTGGGCCCCTTTTTCATTTTCTATAATTTTTTTTTGTTAAGATAGTAAATACAAGATTTGGAAGAAGTGGTGGCAGAACAGTCTACACACTAAAAACGGAGAGAGAGAGAGAGAGATAGGATTTGAAGAGGTGCACGTCGTTGCTATCTATGAAGCGGATGTGCTGTGCTGTTCTGTTCTGAGCACCCCAACCAATGAATTGCTTTTGCTATGCACGACCTTTTTGACCCATGCATGGTAGGTCCCCCTAGAATATTTTGTTATACCTTTGAAAAAACTCTAAATTTACGGGAAAATATTGTAATATTTTGTTATATTTTTTAAAGGATTCTAGAAAGCTTAATTAATTTTTAGGCAAATCAAAAGGTATATGTTTTTTTTATTCAATGGTCAATTTTGAAAGTTGTTTTTTTAACTCTTAATTTTAACTATTGAGAACTATTTTATGAATAGATATTGCACCAGATCTTAATTCTTGACTTTTTACTACTAGTTAGTAATTAATTATTTATTATCTTAAATTATCTTACCTATATTTGTGTTTTAACTTTTAATTAGATCTACCAATTTGAGCCAGGGAGGTAGGTTCTCTTGATCTTCTGCAAAAATTTTAGACTTTTATTATTGCCTCACATGATTTGAATGGACAATATAATTGTGTCTTTAATCCAGAAAGTTTGTTTATCTCAAAATAAACAAAAATGAAGTAACGTGGACACTTAATATATAACCATGGCGTCCATGGGTATATTAGTTACATAATTAGCACAATCATTATAGAATCATGTTATGAGTTCAACTCCAATCGCTTACATTATTATTCCACCAAGGAAATTTAGGGTCTATTTAGGAGCAGCTTATTTAGTTAAAATTGAAAATTTCTTACTGAAAGTACTGTAGATAAAGATAAAAATTAGCTGAAATAGTATAGTGTGACTCATAAATAGTACCAAAAAGTACAGTAAGACCTATAAATAGTAGCAAAAATAAGCTAAGTAGTAAAATAAGATGGCTTTATAATCTGTTCCCAAACGCAATCTTAGAGAGAGAGTTGGCATGAGAAGATGCAATCCAATAAAAGGCAAAGAATGTTAGCTGCACTCCAAATCATCTTAAATTTAAATTTATAAAAAATGTTAAAGATGTTATAAATTTTACTGCAATTAACTTAACAAATGTATGCATCATTTTTCTCATATCTCTATCTGTAATATAGAGTAGGGAAAACTTATTTGTGATAGTAACAATACTAGATATATTCGATGGATGGAATAACTATTGCTGTCATACATTTAACTTTTCCTCCACATAAGAATTTTAAAAATAAATATACTATTTGGTCATAAATAAATAAAAGTTGGATATGTACAACCATACCTAAAAAACAGTGAGGCTTTTTTTTTAATACCAAACTCAAAACTTTGCTACCAACCTAACCAAAAAAAAAAAAAAAATTTTGCTGCCAAATTCTAATTATAGGAACTTTTACTACCAGATCAGTTACATCTTCATCCTGAAAAAATATTGAGATAACCCATACAAAATGTGAGGTTTTAGAAAGTGATAAATGAGCTACTTTTTTTATTAATCCAGCTTCTACATTTAAGCAAACGAACCTAGGTTGATGAACCCTAAATTGAATGACCAAACCGTTTGATGTCAAGTGGCATTTGTTAAGACAAGAGATTGGTTATTACTTATTATTACTACTTAGTTTTTCTTTTTTTAGCCAATTACTACTTCATAGTAATCAAAAAAATATCAAGCTTCTAAATATAAGAAAACAGAATTAAGTTGATAACCTCTAAATTGAATTACCAAATTGTTTGATGTCAAGTGGCATTGTAACTCCACTAGCATTTGATATTTCCAACAAAAATGTCTAGGTTCAATTCTCTCACCCCATTATAATTATTAATTTTTTAAAAACGTTCTTTAAAGAGCCAATGCTTCCTGCATCTTTTTTGGACTTAAGGTTTGTTTGAGATTTGCTTACATTGCTAAAATTAAAAACTTTTTACTAAAAGTACTGTAAATAAAGATAAAAGTTAGCTGAAATAATATAATGGGACCTATGAATAGTACCAAAATGTTCAGTGGGACCCATGAATACTAGCAAAAATAAGCTGAATAGTAAAATAAATTGACAAAATTAATCATGCCAAACGAATACTTAGGGAAATCATTTTTCCTCTTCTAAAAAAAAAAAAGTATAAATTTTTCCATGGTGAAATTTTGCAGTCATTAGAATTCTTTAAACATTTGTTATTTTATTATATTTTTTATAATTTCATAGTTGCTACATTAGGGGATCTATGGTTGGCCTAATGCGTAGGCCTAAGGTCTATATTCCCTATAAAAAACCATTAGGCCCTTTATAAAAATACACCGTGCCCCATAATAAAATGCCCAACTTTTATCATAATAATTTTTTTTAATGGTTATCCACCATATTTATCACGCCTAACAAGTCTCCAAAATATTAGGCCAATAGAAACTTGAACCCCAATGAAATCTTAAATTATTTTTTTATAAAACAAATTGTTATAAATGTGTCAAAACATCAATGATAATTAATTCCCCTGCAAACTTGAGACTTTATTTATTGTTGGAACGCCTTAATGCTAGATTGGCAAGAGATTGGTATCCCGTCCAGTTTTAGTTTGGGAGACCAGTTGGCCGGTGTACGGCGCACCTCGGCCAGGTCCCGATTCTCCCCACTTTCCATTGAAGAGGCACGTCCCTGGCCTTTGCCAGTTTTCTGTTATTGTTGTTGTTGTTTCAGCTTCTTCTACCTCTCCGCATCTGCCTCCTCAGCCTCGTTCTTCCTCTTCTTCTTAGGCTCCGGAACGGGAGGCTTAGGATCAAAGAGAGGAGGGGGTGGTGGCAAGGACGGAGGGACCTGGGACCCACCCGTTTCCTTGTTAGAGACTTTTGAGCCCCTCTTATTCATCAACCTCCGTAGAGTGGCCATATCGTCTTCTTCGAAGCTGGAGTCAGGCTGTGCAATTATTAGACCTTGTATGCCCGAAGTTTCGGCGGGCGCATGCTCTTCGTCCGAGAGGATGACGAGTTGATCCTCTCGAGGTCTCTCAGCTTCCACGAGTCGAAATTGGTCGATCTCCTCGTCCAACGAATGTTGCGAGGACGCTGGCTCTTCTCGGATGGCGGTTGTCTAGGAATGTGCCAAAAGAGAAATCGTTGCGATAGGGCGAGAGTATAGTATGATGGAGGGCTCGTCTGGGAGTTCGCGGTCAGAAAGGAAGCCTGGTCGTGACACGTCTATCCTTCTACGTCGTTTGTCTCCCGCAGTGATCTCGTTGTCAATCTCTTGAAAATCCATTGATAAAGGATCGTATCCTAGTATCAGGTGGGCAGCTCTCACTTGTAGGTCTTCACTGACAAAGACTTTGGAGCGAAGGATGCGATTCAAGTCTGCGACGTTGCAAAGGCTTAGACGTGGACGTACGTGTTGTTTATCTATGAAAAGAAACATCCAAGAAGATGAGCATGGTTAGATTAGTGATAAATGTCAAGGGAAAAAGCAATAATGTGCAATAAAATTAAAAACAATAAAAGAAATGGCATTGAGTCATGGGTTAGGAAATCTAACTCCTATGGAGCCACACCTGGCTCTCCCTATTCGACTGGGCAGTGAGGACCGTCAAACTAGTTTCCCGAGACGATGAGATAGTCGTCTTTCATGTCTTTGTTGGATTTGGGAAGACAGGATATTAGTCTAACGATGCTAGACCTGGATTTAATGTAGTATCCTACACTTTTGAATTTATGGCACTCGTACATATAGGCAACGTCGTGCCATGTGAGGTTCAAACCCATTTGCTCGTTTAAAGTATCGACACAACCTAAGACCCTAAATACGTTTGGTGTGCACTGATCTGGGCATAACCTATGGTTACATAGGTATTCGCTGGTTACGTTTTTCATGGGGAGGGTCATCCCACCTTCTAGGAAGGCAATCATGGGAATGATAACTTCTCCCTTTCTCCTAGCGTCACCTATGGCTTCTACTGGGCAATATTTAAAGCCTACATCGTGAGGAATCTGATATTTGGTCCTAAAACCATCCATACCGGCGTCAGTATCTACTAAACACTTAAATCTACCCATTTGGTGGGAATGAAAACGAAAGTTTAAAGAAGGAAAGGGATCTAGATGATGGCCGAGGATAGAAGCCGAGAAGGAATGAGTAGAGAAAATGAAGAACTTACGGGAATTGATTAGGCGATTTTTCACGAGCTTCTTGAGAGCAAAGATAATGATTAGCACTTAGATGTGATTGATTTTTGAAAGAGTGGATGGAGATACGAGTTCCCAGGTGTTTTGACGTGTGGGAGGCGGCCTCAAATCAAAATTATCCCGCCCAATTTTTTTTAGAACAAACCTGGGCCGTTGGATGAGTATCTCACCGTTGAACGTGGGGAACAGGATGTAACTTACAGTCATAAATGCACGCGTTCCAGGTTTCAAAGCGTCAGAGACGGTTTAAGGGAAAGAAAGGGCTCCTACACGTGTGGCGGTTTGCAAAGTGTGTGGAGGGTGCGCTGTTTGGTTCAAAACTCTATTTCTCTCCTCGGATGGAAGGGAAAAACAAAGTTTTTAGGGGTTATTATGAGGGGTAAAAGTGCTTGAATAAACGTTTGGGCTTTGGGCCTGGTTAGTTGGTGCAAGTCTGTTCAATTAAGGTCTCTAGGCCCACAGGTCAGTTCGCACTATAGAGGTCCGAGGAGTTGTCCGAGGAGAAGTATCTCCTCGGACAAACCCAGCAAAGGCCCTGGGACTTGCTAAACGGTTTAGAGGCAGAATTCTGGAAGATCTATTGGGTAAAGATGTGATCCAAGCACCCTTTAGAAACAGGAACGTGTGAAAAATATCTGAGGAAAAAGCTGCTGCCACCGCATTAAAGGTCCTGCATCTACCTCCCTGGCCGCATTAATGGAGAAATGACCTCTGAACAGTAGAATTCAGCCTTCCAGCTATTATTTGAAGACTTTAAGAAGGTGGTGGATGGGACAAGTATCTGAAAGGAAGATTTGTGTTACACGTGGATGAAACAGGGAAGAAGAAGAAGGATATAAGAAGACGAGAGAGGAAAGAAAAGGGGGATCTTCTTCTTGGTTAAAAACTAAAAATTGTAATATTTTGCTTAGAAAAAGAAATACTATACAAATTGTCATCAGCTTATGTCCGAGGAGGGTTTTTTGTTACGTCCATCTATTACTTGCATAGACAGCGGCATTCTAGCATGTTGGTCAACTTTCCAACATCCCAAATCCAGATTTCAAACCCATACTCTACAAATTTCATTGTATAAGGCTCTTTGGGCCTGAGCCCATCACTTGTTTTTGGGTCCGAGTACGAATTGTGCACTTACAATATATATATATATACTAATTTTAGCAATTTGGTTCAATAAAATTACGCTTGATCCCTCCATAATAATATCATTGATCCTTATAAAGTCCATAAAAATTTATAGATCTAAAATTTAAAACAAAATTAACAAGTCCAAAAAAAATTAAGTTTAATTAACTAATTTTACCAAAAACAAATAACTCAAATATTTAAAATATTTTAAACAAAATAATTTTGTCCTTATCCAATCGCAAATACACATACACATCCAAGTGACCTAATCAAGACAAGAAATTGAGAAACTATGGAGCCAATATTTTTGTCTTTTTGGTCATTTTTTCTAATAAAATGTTACTATTTATGTAAATATGACATCACCTAATAGTTTTTTACTTTTAATTCTTATACTAATTATAAATCTAACTCAAATATTTACATACATAATATTATTTTATTAGTTAGAAGGATGTAGCGCTTTTAGTAAACTTAATAATTTCTAGAGTAAGGCCGGTGTCTTGTCAGCTTTTCTTTTCTTTTCTTTTCTTTTTTTTATTTTTCCTGAAAAGATTCTCCTTTTTGTGAGCATGTTCATGTGTCCTTTTCCTTTAGCTCTGGACGTGCAATAACGCAAAGGCAAATCATGATTCACGAACGGCGTGCCTCTCTGTGACAAATCACGAATTTTAACTTGGTACATATCTACAATTTTAAGGATTAACCTTACCATTGAACATGAATGAAGCATCTCCTTTACCATGGCCACATATTTAGACTATTTGAATTTCCCTTTCGCCAATCATATTTTGGGATACCAGCACCTTTATTCTTGTGATGGATATGCCTCCAAGGTCCAAGCTTCATACTGCCCTCTTCACCACTTTAGAGAAAGGGGAAAATTACATTCTAAACCATAAATTTTGAGGATAGTCTCAAATTGGACCTAATATTTAAGATTATCACAACATGGTTTCATTAGTTTCAAATCAAATCTTGAAATTTCAAGTCGTATCAATTTGAACTCTCTAATCAAATCTATAGAAATCAAGAAAATTTTAAGGTTTAAATTCATCTGATTTTAGAATTTGAGTTGATTTAAAACTAACAAAACTATAAAATATAACTTTTTTAATGAGTAAATATGAAATATAATTTGTAACTGTCTTAAAATTTAAGATTTGATTTGAAATTATATCATTTAATTGGAAACCATCCTTAAAATATGATTTCTAAAATGGGTTTCTAAAAAAAAATTTAAAATATAATTTACCAAAAATATGTTCTTTTGTATTAAAAAAAAATGTCGTGGGTTCCAGTTAGCTCAGCTAGTACAGTCTCTGATGGTTGTATAAGAGATCTAGGGTTCAATTCCCGCTTATATCAAAAACTGATTGGTGTCTTGGTCTGATAATAAAGAACTATTATCAGAAGCGGACGCCATAAGTTGAAACTCTCTAAAAAAATGTCATTTTGTACGTAATGACATAACAGTTTGTCAACCACAACTCAAAGACTATTTTCCTTTCATGTGTTATAAAAAATAAGTTTATTAAGGTGAATTCTTTTTCACAACTTGTTGAAAAAATAAGTTTAGGATCACATACTTTATCATAACGTGTTAAAAATTAATTAAACTATTTTTCACTAAATACAAATGGTGTTAAACTCTTTTTTTTTTTTTTAAATGTCATTTTGTATATAATGACATAACAGTTTGTCAATCACAACTCAACGACTATTTTCCTTTCACGTGTTATAAAAAATAGGTTTATTAAGGTAAATTCTTTATCACAACTTGTTAAAAAAATAAGTTTAGAATCACTATCATAATGTGTTAAAAATTAATTAAATTATTTTTTGCTAAATACAAATGGTGAACAAAGTAGTAAACAAAGCCTGTCATTTTAGAAGAATTGATAAAAAGATGATAAAGCATATCAGATTGCAATTATAAAACCATCAACAGCGATATATATATATATATATACACTTATATAGTACTCCTAGTGGGTCCATATTATAGTGAGGTCACCCTAAAAAAAAAACATTACAGTGAGGACGTCAGCATGTAAAGGATGCAAAACGGACGTTAGTAAAAGATTCGGATTCGGAGGATAACATCAAATCATTGGCAAAAAGAAAAATACAGGAAAACGAAACATCAACAACCACTTCTTGTTTCCTGGCCATAATAATATCTTATTATACTATGACTCATTATATGTACTTTGTGCAGGTGATAATACTTTTTTTTTTTTTATTAGTATACTCTGATTATTGTCTTAATTAGTATTCTCTATAATTTACAATTGCCACAATAAATGGATCATTTCTACTAATCACATCAAAATCAGGAGCGGCTCAACATAATTTAAGTTCTAAGGAAAATTTATACAAAGCCTTTAATATGTAAATATTAGTTAAACAAAATTATTTAATACTAATCAAACATGATTAATTTGATACATTAAATACATAATTTGATGAATAATACCAACTAAATTAATGTTAATTTCATATAGAGAATTGAATATCAAAGTTGAACTATAAATATTAATAAAAAGAAATAAAAATATATTACGATTAAAAAAATATACTTTTACTTTGGATATATGATGATGTATAGTTAAGTAAAGTTGTAATCTAATTTTTATTTTTATATCTTGTTTTTAAGAGAGAGAGAGAGAGAGAGAGAGAGAGATTATTTGGTGTGTGGCTTTATAGGATATTATTTTACAAAAATTAAAGTCTCAAACTATTAGGAGAGATTAATCTATAATTGATGATTTAACACATTTGCAACATCTTTTTGAAACATTTTAGGGTTTCAATTGGGTTAAGGTTTTATTAATCCTGTACTTTGAGAGTCTTAATAGAAATGAAAAGGAAAAATTGCATCAATTAAAAGCACTATAAAAAGTTCAAAATATAATGTGAATTGACTCTCATTGATGAACTTTATCAATTTAACTAATGAATGTTTATATGACTTTTTTGTGATTGATAACATGGCAATTTGTAAGCTAATAGTGAATTTTGTAGTATTCTAACATCCCTAATAAAAATATATATATACAACCTTTAAATATATATATATATATATATATATATATATATATATATATAAAGTTTTATAAAAATTTGGGCATTTAACCATGGAAGTGGGGCCTTTTTCCCTAAGGGAAATTTTGTTTTTTGGTGGGGCCTTATGCCTAGGCTTAACTTGCCTAAGCTTTGGGCTGGCCCTGATCAGAACACTGGACTATATAACTAAGTAGAACACTAAGGAGTCTGTTTCTAATGAACTAAAGAATTTTGTTTTCCATAGTAACCTTGTGGACTCATTAGCCCAGAGTTGGTACTATTGTCCTATTAGGTTTGTGGAAAGCAATTCTTTCTACAGGAAATCACTATGGCCAGCACATCTTCAGCAGATATTGATACCTCCAAATTTCCTTTTGATCTTTTCCTTCATAAATCTACTACAAACAGAGTAGACTACTTGTATGAAATCTCACATGTACCCAAAGACAGTAAAATCCCTATTATTGATTTCCCCATTGTAAATCCTTACACTATATTTAATAAACTCCAGTCTTCACTAAAAAAAACCATAAAAAAAAAAAAAATATATATATATATATATATATATATATATATATATATATATATTAGCCCTTCTCAACCCTCTCCTTTAAAAGAATATGTGTAGGTTTTTAAGTTTGGCCAGTTCAATATTCCAGTAATCAACATGAAAATTTCATTACCCTTACTCTCCCTAGAGAGTTTGTTATTCCATGGCAAAAACAAGGGTACACTCATCTTCATTTTGGTGCTATAAGGTTGGCACTAACCCTCCATGGAAGAAAGGACTTCTTGCAGTTTCTAGAATGACACTTCTTGACTCTAGATTTTGGAGTATCAACATGCAGTCATAGGAACTGTCTAGACAACTTTGAATGCTGGAATTGTTTTTGTCACACTTTTCCCAAACTTCAATATGCCTCAAAAAGACCCCCACTTCTGTGATGCCCTCAAAGTTCAAGTTCAAATCACAGGAGCTTCTCAGATACAAGACACTCATACAGCCACACTTCATTATTAGCTTGCTTATAGGCTTCAAAATCATGCATTTGATATGGAAGTCCCAGACATGGCTCAAACCAATGATGCATTGCTTATCCAAGTTGACCCGGGATTAACTCCTATGTGCATATTTGTCCCTAAACAACTTACAAGGGACCCGGTGACTTCCCTTTTTCCAAAATCATGGGTCAGCCTAAAACTTAGAAACAGTAAATTACTCTTTTAACTAGTTTGTATTTTTTAATTTAAATTTATTTAACTAAAAGATAAGAGTATTTTAGAGAGTTTAAGACTTTGTGGGAAAGTATTTTTGTACGCAAAATGTTAAAGCTCAATCAATGAATCATGTTATTAATAATATAGAAAATAAGCATGGGTTGGCAAGAAATATCTGAAGTCCCATTAGTTTGAATTGAGCTGATATCATTTTATGTATTTATTTTTGCTGAGAAGAATTGAGCTGATATCATAATTCATATCTATCCAAAAAAAAAAAGAGCTATCATCTCATTTTGTACAAGATCATGGTTCCTCGTTAGAGCATTTCTCAGGCTCAGGCTCTTCAAAAGTCTCGGGCATTCCCAACAAATTGTAAAAAATTAAAATTAAAAAATAACAGTGGGTTCGATAAACTAATCAAAGCACTGGTCACTCAATACATAAAATTTCAAAAATAAATTATTCATTTTCTCACATCTCTCTCCATGTGACTATTTAAATAGAATATCAGTAGAGTATTGAGACTAATGCAATTGTCCATAAACAGTAGCTAAAGTAACAAATGTGGGATTTTTGGAGCAAGTTCAACTTAAATAGTGCATTGAGCCTAATGTGTATGCTCTCGCTCCCTTTCGCAGGCAACCAACCAATGCACTGTCAGGAATCCAACCTAATTGAGTGGATGTGTTCTCTTTTTATTGTCTAGAAGTCCTCCCAAAATAGATGGCTGGCTGGCAAAATACATGAACGCAAATAGACAGACAACTCTTCCATTTCACTAACTCTATTTGTTTCCATTTGTGGCTACTAGCAAGCACCTGTTGTTGCTCTGCTTGAATAGAGAAAATAAAATCAAATGTTCAAGAGGGTAAAGGCATGTCAATTATCATCAACCATATTTAAGAATGTCACTCCTTTTGGTAAAAAGTAAAAACTAATGACTACAGAACTAAGATCTATATGGACCTTTTATAGCATGGCATACTTTTTTTCTCTTTTTTTTTTTAAAAAAAAAGAGTCAAATTTAGCATTCCACCTTCAGGACCTTCCAGCAAAATGCTTATCTTATATCATCAAAGAAACGACTGTAAGAAAAACAGCCACCGGTCATGTAAAATTTTAAATAGCTCATCATTTATCATATATATGAAAATGAAATACCAAAAGGTGAAAGAAATCTTGAGCAAGCAGATTCAACATAGAACAACTGAACAGAGATTTGGAAAAAAGACTAATATCCTGCCAAAAGTCTCAACAGGCCAGGTAATATTATCCTCCTTAGCTGATGAGAGAGAGTGCTGCACGCACATGGTCTAGTTGGTTCTTGGTGTGGCCCATTCAACTCTTAGGATTAAATTGTCGTAACCATACCCATTGAGTTTGTTGATGGCTCTCTGAGCATCCTCTCTGTTCACGAAGTTAACAAAACCAAATCCTCTACTCATGCCAGTCTTTTGATCAACAGCAACATAAACCCGGCTTACAGCACCAAAAGGCCGGAAGAGCTCTAGCAAGTCGGGCTCCCGTGTGTCCTCTGATAGATTGGTGACCCGAACAGAGTTTTCATCATTTCTGCGTCTCATATCAGATCCAGTTCTTTCTGCCCCTGCCCCTGCTCTCAGGCCTGGAGGAACATATGTTCCCTTGCTTGCCCCAGTTGCAGTCGTAGCGGCTTCTGATGAGGCAGGCTTATCAATGAATCCCTCAGGTGGTGCAGCAAGATCTTTGTAAGGGCACCTTGAAGTCCAGTGGTCACCTTTCTTACCACATGTCCTGCAAACCATGAGGACAGCACCTCCTTTCCCAAGCTGAGCCAAGGGGTCTCCTCCAGCCTTTGGTTCTTCTGCTTTGCTACCTGTTCACAGTTTCAAAGATGTTATTAGCATTGACAAAGCCCTCATCCATCTGCTTGTGGTCGAATAATTACAATGTTCACAACAACATATCAATAGCAATAACAAAACTTAAAAGTGAGGTAATAAGAAAGGTTAAAAGTTACTAAGCCAAAGAATAATTTTAATATCAAAAGGAGTAATAAATTCATGTGAAAATAAACTTGCACGCGTTGGACTGCTTGCGACCCACAATATACTTATTCATACCCACATCAAAAGTAGTTTACACATTATGAAGCATACATGTGGCACAAAACAAATTTCCTTTTTCAAAACATATTATCCATACATGGTCCGCTAGTGAAATCCCTGATTAAATTTCTTATGCACACTTTGTGGACTAATGACACCATTGTTAGAAGAATCTCTAGCAAGGTTATTGGGCATACTAAAGGACAAGTAATCAAGAAGTGAGCCATATCCAATTAAATGCAACGGTTTATCAAAATCTTAACGAATTCCATAAACTAGACCCATTAAAATTCAAACATCTTGTAGACATTATATTTGAAATACACAACTTTCAGTGCCCATATTTAGAATTAAGTCAAATAGCTTAATGCCCATTGCCCATCAATGACTTGCAAAAGATATAAGACCTTGTATGACACAGTCATCCAAAAGTAGTTTAGTTATTAATGTTGGAGTGAATTATACAGTTTTCGTAAATTTAGGGCTTTCATGTGAACAACTACATGCAATGTCTAATGGTGTCAAGATCTACCTTGCTTAAAGTTTGAACACTGAAATTATTTGGATGTGTGAAGAGGGAATGAAAGGAATACCAAAGTAAAAGGATTTATGTTTCCTACATTTGTATGTTTAGGATAAATGAAGGAAGGGAGAGGAAAGAAACCTATAATTTTCCTATCATTTCCCTCCTCGCCTGCTGAAGTACTGTAGCCTGCTCAAAAAAGTCCTGATTTCTTTCTGTCTTCGGTACCAGCATGTTTTATTTGTGCCTTCTATTAATCAAGGGTATATACAAGGGATTTGAGGGATACCCTAGAAATTCCAACACCTATTGTGGTGCCTGGACACTGGGATTTGAACCTCCCCCAGCCCCCTTCCCTTTACCAAAATAAATACAGGTAAATACAAGAATTCAAGAGCATGTTAGTGAGGGAAAATCTCCATTCTGCTCCCTTTTGGGCAGAACACAAAGGTGAGTGTGGAAGGAAACCGCATGTTCCCTTCCATCCATTCCCCAAAACATCCAAACATCGGAATCTAGAATTCACCCCCCTCTACTTTTAAAATAAAAAAATAAATAAAAATCAGTTCATTTCTATTCTCTTTACTGACACAAGTGAACATATACTCTCCACATTAGTTTGCTTTATCTAGGAAGATCATTACTTGCATACAAAGTAACAATAACAACCAAGTCTTATTCCCAAATTTTGGGGTCAGCCATGAATCCTCAATAAACTAATTAGAGTTGGCCATCAAGTTATCAAAACCCTCCTTTTTACAGACTTGGGACTAGTTGAGAACAAAATATACAACAATAAGTACAGGCACATACTTAAGTAATTAATTGAAATTTCTAGTCCTTCAAGTAATGGGACAAGATCACATACTTCTTCCTCTCTTCTGTTTCTTACAACGAACTCTGATCAAATTTCATTGTTACTAAATGTTTTGCTTTCAAAACAACAGTTCATAATCATCAAAACAGCCACTTGGATTTCTAATTCTCCTTCCCAACCTTGTTATGTTGAACCCTAAGTACTCCAAGAGATTATTTTTTTATAAATAGTCATAAGATACTTCTCTCTAGTAAATAGTAATCAGGTTTTACAAGTTTGTAACAATAAACAACCATAGAAGCCACTAGTTGTATGTCATTGCCTAATTCCTTGACCAACTATACATATATGACAAAGAAAAACCAGAAGCTAAGTGTAACAGGTTAAAGAAAAAGAGTAAATATTATACCCAAAGGTTTATATTGATTGAAATTATTAATACACTCAAGTCCTATGGTTTGTCATTGAAACAATAGATGAATGCAAACATTAAGTAAAATGCATTCAGCACTCAGAATTACACCAATGTAGTATAAAATCTAAGTTTTTAAAATAAAAATAAATGACAACGAGCAACTTTACAGATGCAGATTCATTCAGGGTCAACTTTAATACATTCCTCCAACTCAACTATGACAATCATTTTTTTCACCGATTTGCTTGTGAATAAAAGCGATACAACTTATAGTTTGCTTATGAAGACAAAGCAGTTACTTATAAACACAAAGCAAGGAAATAAATTGAGGAAAATAAACATGGAAATGCATTGGTCAATGCAGCCATATAGTTAAATTTCATTGGGAAATATAAGGTACCGCACCTAAGGAATCGTACCTAGATTTTTTACTAATTAGAATCACATTTAGGAAATCATAACAAATTCCACGAAATTCCAATCAATCTTCATTTGAAACTTAATAGCTTAATAATTGGCTCCTCTCTCATTCTCTCCAAGAACACAAATTTAAGCAAACCAGAATTTAGTAATCTTCGCTTTAAAAAAATTAAGTAAATCCTAATTTTTTTTTTTTACCCAAGTAATCCTCTCACAAATTTCCATAATTAAAAAAAAAAAAAAAATACAGAATTTCTCTGCAGATTATTTTCTATACAAACAAACAAATCCTAATCGTATTCCATAGCAATCTTATACTATGTGTGTGTGTATTTCACAGGGTAAAAACCCTAGCGCACAAAATCCAAACACACCACAGCATACCAAAAAAAAAAAATTCCAAATCCACACCCAAACAATTCCTAATTCCATAAATCACACAAAAAAATAAATAAAAAGTGAGGAAGCGAGAGAGAAAGAGAGAGAACCAGGAGCCCTAGGGCGCTCGAGGAGGATTTCCTCGGTGGAGACCATGGTGAGCCTAGCTCCGACGTCCTCGTGCACTGCGTCGCCGAACTTAGGCCAAGATCGGCGCTCGATGGCGCGCTTGCTAAGCCTAGCATTTGCGAGCTTGCGAGTGCGAGTGGTGGTTGTGATCTTGACCTTATTGCCATCGTCGTTGAACTTGTACTCAATCACCTTCTTGATCCCGTTCTCGTCGGGACCGATCACCTGCCGTGGCGGCAGCAAAAAGTCCAAGTCCTCTCCGTCGTCCTCGTCCAACTCCCCCCATCGTAGCTTCGGTGGCTGCTGCGTCGCAATAGAACCTTGCCTCGCCATAGCTATTAGCTATTGCTTTTCACAGTGAGAATGAGATTTAGGGTTTGGGTATGAGAGAGAGAGAGAGAGAAAGAGAGCGAGGTGGTGAGGTTTTGCCGTTTTGTGAATGCTCGTGATGGTCACGTGGGGGGTTTTTATACGTGGTAAGTGGATAAGATACTCTGATTTAGTTATTTCCTTTTGGGCTTCTTGTCCGTTTTGGTAATTATGGGCCCTAAAAGAATTTGGGCTTATTGTGGCTTTCGCTTTATCAGGCCCAAATTATCGAGTAATAAAATAAATAAATAAAAATTAATCGTTAACTAAAGAACCCAAAAAAAATCCAAGAAAGAAAAAATTAAAATATTTCCTTTTTGAGTGTCACGTCATCAACTATAGTTGTTGCCTTGTTGGTCCAAGCTTGTTGAATGTAGGAAATGGAATGTACTCCAAACCTATCCTTGTTATTATTATTTTTTTTTTTATGGGAGAAAGATGTTAGGAGGGGCAACCAAAATGATTTCTTACCTAAGTGTTACTATAATAGCATCATATCTACTGGGTCTAGGCTGCAAGTAGGGGAATTAGTGAGCCATTACTATTATCTTGACCTCACGATGGTACTAGTGGGCATTGAGTTAAGTGCGTGGGATTTTTCCAAGCATTTTTCACTACGAGATTCGAACCTAGTATCTTCACATTTGAACCACTTGAGAGTAAGACTACTAGAGCTAGTCATGAATAGGATTCCAAAAGGAGCTTGCCTCTAGGGTTATAAATGAACAAAGTCATTCAAAAACATTTTGGCTTTGGTTCAATAAAAAGTTAGCTTGTGTTTCTTAGTTTAACAAGCCAAACTTAAACCTTCGTTTTAAGTTTGTTTAATAATCGAGCCCAAGCCAAAAAAAAAAAAAAAAAAGTTCATGAACAAGCTCGTAAACAATATGACTTGATAAAAAAAAATAAAAAAAAACCAAGCCTAGGCTTGTTTATGGATTTGGTAGTTTATGGGTCCGTTTGGATAGAACTTATTGCTGAAAACTGAAAATTGAAAACTGAAAACATTGTAGCAAAATAATTTTTAAAGGGGTAAAAAACACTGTTCATTCCAAAAGTTACTGTTCATTGGCCTAAAATCACTGTTCATGGCCAATGAACAGTAACAACACGCGTTGAAAAAAAAAAAAAAAAAAAAAAGGTGGACGCAGCTAAAACGCTGGATCCAAACGTATTCTATATGAGCTTGAAAAATGAACTAAAATTGTATTAAACCGTTAATTAATTGGAATTTTGGAGCACATGTTCAAACCAAATGAGCTTGATAATATACGTGTGTTGAATCTAGTTTAAGAGCTTAATATTGAGCTCAAGCTCAACTAGAATATGAATTAAGTCAAGCCAAACCGAGTGCAAAGTATTGGACTTTATGAGAAGCTCAAGCTTGAACATTATATGCGGGCTTAGTTCAAGCTCGAGTTGAGCATGAACATTTTATTTTTGTTGTCGAGCTGAGGTTGAACATTCAACACTCGAAAAACTCGATTTGTTTACAACCCTACTTGCCTCGCAACACTCTCAAAGAAGGTATAGATTCAAGGAAAATAGCACTCCACGGACTAGGGGGGAGGTATAGCCAATCTTTAGAAGGCAAAACTTCTCTAACAAAAATGTTATGAAAAAAAAAAATTAATTCTAGGAATGGAATTAGATTTCTAATAAACCCACTTACACCTAGGGATGGCCATGGGTAGGGTATGGATCGGGTATACCCATACCCTACCCAAAAAGTTTGCCCATTGATGCCCAAATATCAATACCCATTAGTAGCCATACCCGAATCTTACCCGGGTATATTATCCATGGATATCCATACCCTACTCGAAACCCATTTAATTTAATTTAATTTTTTTAAATCCAAAACATTTTCACTTAAAAACTAACCAATAGCTTTATGGCCCTTCTACGTGTATTTTTTTCCCACTCTTTGGTCTGTTACTGTGTATATCTATATTATCTCCTCAACCAAACAGAAACTTAGAATTTTCTGAGCAAGCAAACAAAGACTAAGAGAGAGAGAGAGAGAGAGAGAGAGAGAGAGAGAGAGAAGAGACCGTGGAGAAGGTCGTAAACGCGATCGGAGATTTCGACGACGGGATCAGCTGGTCTGACCAAGGTGGAGTAGTGTGATTTCGTTCTTCTTGATGATCTGCCTTCAATGCCGTTGCCGGAGCCTGCGAATCTTTCTAATTACGAAGAATCCTCTTCGTCGGAAAAACGGCGATTTCATTCATTTGTAGTAGCAGAATGAGAAAACTCTAGGTTTTGCTATGGATCCAAACGGCGATGGTCGTTTGCTCTAGAAATTTCCTCTTTTGTACCGCCATGGTGATGTTGTTGCCGGCCCCACCATCCTCTCCGATGCTAAATTCTGTTCGAATCCAAACAAGTACAACTACTTCAATAGGAAATCTATTCTGTTGAATCTCTCCTCTGAGTAGTTATTGTGATTGTTGTTGTTGTTGTTGCTGTTGTTGTTGTGGTTTCTCATCGGAGAATGTGAGTGACGGTGAGAGATTTTTTATTTAATTACGGGTCGGGTTTGGATAATATCCATACCCTACCCAAACAATTCGGGTAATATCCATACCCTACCCGGTTAAGTTCTATCTATAAAAAACCGGGTATTACTTGGAACATTTGGATCGAGTAGGGTTGAATATCCATTACCCAATGGGTATGGCCATCCCTACTTACACCCTTCAAAGTTAGAACTAAATCTAGAGTTCCTATTGGCTAGCTATTAGGTTGACTTGAGGCAAAAATCCCCATTACATGGTCCAAACTGACATCTAGAAGGTCATTAAACCTTTAAGTGGGAATAACTTTCAAAACTTGTAACAAATTGTCTGATAAGCTGAAGGAAAGCCTATAAACATCCTCCTACCCATTTTTTTAAAAGAAGATCCTTCACTTTAAGACTCTTTTGAAAAGTAGAACCAATTAATAAACTTCTCAACGAATCCTTACCAATTTAAATTCATGCCTAACTCTAGTGCTATCTCCATTCCTGATAGAGCAACACTAGCCTTTAAGAAAAATAGAATAACACTTTTTAAAACCAATGCTCTAACCTTGGAACCCCTTCTCCCATTAAGCCAATTCAAGTACTGATTTTAATCAAATCAACCCAAGGTTCAACATTCCTATGATGAGCTCTACAAACTAATTTCGCTGTGGAGGCTAAGTACCTAGAATATAGACCAAGTACCCCCTAGGCGTTTAGGTTGGCTAGTTTGTGTCAACCTAACCTACAAGATGTATCTTTCACAACGTGAGCTATAAAACTCTTATATGTGAAGTGTGAACCATGCATAAGATGGAAAAGCTCTGCGTAAATCATTCACCCACCCAATTAGAGAGCCATAAAGGTTGAACTATGATCAGTTTTATATATATATATATATATATATATATATATACTATGATCAGTTTTATATATATATATATATATATATATATATATATGCCCGTGCTTAAAAGCTCTATTTTTTGGGTAAAAGTTAATAATTTATATATATTATAATATATTTTTTTTAAAGTTTCAAACAAATAAAGAATATAAACTTTAGAGATAAGCAGTAATTATAATTTCTTTTTTTAAATATGAAGGAGAAAAAATCTTAAATTTAAAAAAAAAAATTAATTTAAAATAAAATTTGTTATTTGATATTTATGACTCAATTTCTAAATAAAATTAAACATCATCAATGAAAATATTTTTTAACTACATAAAAGTCTAAAAAATAGAAGAATCCGTGTGTATATATCAACACAGAACAAACTGGACATATGACAATTGCTGTTTTTTTGCTGAATGACATATGACAATTGCTTTATTAGAAAAAAAATCCACACGCATACATTGCAATTAGATAGGATTTGACTGGTCTAGACTCTAGAGTCTAGAGTTGGTCATCAAGTTAGTTTGATCTTCATGCTCCCATCATGCATATATACTACTTTCTGGGTGAACTTTTCTTTTTTCAAGATTTAGCTATTATATAATTATATTAATTCCATCTTTCTTTCTTTTTTACCAGAAACGGGGAATTCTAATCCAAACTACTCTTCACGAAGAATCGGATAATATTGCTAAATTACAAATTTTTTATTTCTATTTTATGTTAAAATGATAGGTGGATCAAAATGAAAAGAAAGGTACTCGAGGAAATTAATTTAAATCTAAGGAAGAAAATGATGGAAATTTATTTTGATAAATTACAGAAGATATATATATATATATATATATATTTTTTGAGAAGAACAGAAGATATAATTTGAATCAATATCTTCTATCCGTTAAAGCATAATATTTCAAACATGAAAATTAACCCATTGTATTGACATTATTATGTTTTCAATATCCTCTATATTTGAAGCAAATTATTTCAAACATGAATGTTAACTCATTGTATTGATATTATGTTGTCTCATATTTGGGAGCCTAAACTAGTCAGATTTAGAAGGTATTAACAATTTCCCATTTATTTCTCGGATCATGCTTGTTCATCCAATTTCATCACCCAACACATTTTCTGCATGGACTGAGGAATGATGAAAGATTGTTTCACATGTAAGCAACTGCATCAGTTGATGCTTTTTTCCATTTTACATATTTAAAACCTAATTTTTTTATTTTACACTCATTTTTACAAAACACGCACATCAGTTTGTCTATTATACACATTTATTCAAATAACTATTCATTTTTTTAACACTATCATCTCTCTCACAGACCCAACATAACCATCATCATCAAGCAACCCCCATCATCAACCCATTCAACCTAGCCACATGAAATCCCAAAACCCACTAATCAAACAAATAATAAAAAATGGATCAAAACCCAAAAGCCATAGATCCGAACGGCAAGAAGGTAACAAAGCTCCGCCTAAACTCGTCAGATCCAGAACCGTCAAGGCCTTGGATCGCCAAATCATGGTCCACTGAGTAAGCCGGTCTTTTTCATGTGCGTGCTATGCCTCCGACGAGTTCAATAGCAACTTGAGATGATCGGAGAGGCTGATCGGATTGTTGGATTGGAGAGGCTGATCAGCTTTGCATTGCAGAATTGAGATGAGAGAAAGAAAGAGCTGTGAGTAGAGTTGAGATGAGAGAGAGAGAGCTGTGATGAAATGAGAAAGAGAGAGTTGAGATGAGATGAGAATCAAAGGTAGGAGAGAGAAACAAATAATAAAATATCAAATAGACGAGCTACAGTAACCGTGTATATATATAAACGGTTATTGTAGCAATTGTGTGTAAATACACAATTTTACATCCACTGAAATGGATGTTTTTTTGGCCAAAATGTGTAAAATGAAGAGATTTTTGTATTTTAGAAGACTATATACCCACTAATGTGGATGCTCTAAGTGCTCATTACCATGTCCATGAAGCCGTGTCCATAAATCAAGTTTTTGGAAAGAAAAGAGACTTCAAGATTATCTTTTCTGGTGAATGAATTATGAGATTGCCTTTATTTATTTATTTATTTATAATTATGAAATAGCATAAATCCATAATGCTTGAACCATTAGCCTATGACAGCTGAACTGCCAAGCCAATGCCAAATATTTCATTAATGTGGCCTTTGAATATATAGTTCCAAAATAAAAACCATAGATAGGCAAAGGAGAGCCGTATAATCATGGGAAAGAAAAGCATAAACTTTAGAGAAAGAATTCATTTCACAACCTCAAAAAACGTACATGTTCTAACTGTAGGAAATATTGAGATTTCAGACACATCTTTCCTTATTATACAATCTGCCACACATAAAACAATATCATGGTTCCTCATCTATTTCACCAGCTTACAGAATCGACCACATTCACATTGTCCACACTCACTCTTTCGAATCAAAAGTACAAAAAATCCAAAAGCATAAGGGGAAAAATTTGCAAAGAGAAGGAGAGGTAAAACAAAACCAACATGCCATCACCTCCTCTGAAAAAAAAAAACGACAAATACAAATTTGACAATAATATTGAAGCAAAAAGGGAAATGCTAAACCAACTCTCAATAGCATATCGATCAACCACAACCATCACCGCCATGACTACTGCCATCACCACAACCATCGGTGCTGGCGGCCGTGGACGCATGGGCTGTACCCATCATAGCAACAGCCATGCCAGCATCAGAGTTAGCATTGGCAGCATCAGAATGGTTGGCTCCAACATGATCAGCAGGAGCCGTGGAAGCATGTCCTCTGCTTTTGCCACCTTTTTTAGATTTGTGATGGGAATGTTTTTTCTGGGGAGAACTATCTGAGTCTCCCTCGTTGCTTTCTTTGTGCTTGCGGCTTGGGATGCAGAAACATATGGTTTTTTTCTTCATGACTTGATGAAATGTGTCAGCAAAAACTCAATTCTCATTACTTTGTTCTATCATAAGATTGTAAGACACTTTAAAAAGGTTCCAAAATACTTTAATTATGGGCATGATTACTTGGTTAATAAGTATTGTTGGCATAAAACAAGGAATTTCGTTCAAAAAGAATTGCTTAAGAGCTTTTTCTTTTTATGTTCCCCCCTTTAGTTTATTAATAATATAGTAAGCTTTTTCACCAACTGGTTTCCATCAAGACGTGAGAGCCATAGTTTTCTTTTTCTTTTTTCTTGAAAACTAGTCATTTAACCAGGGTTAAGTGAAAACTCTATGCCATAAAGCTTCATTAATAATACTAATAAAGCTAGAGATTCGTTAAAAAGTAGAACACTAATGAAGGATTATGGGTTTAATCTTACTAAAGTGATATAATGTTTAACTATGTCTATGACTATGAGTCTATGACATATACTTTTGGAAGAAATGGATCCACCTCACCTATTGATAAATGACAGGTGGCACCAATTAGACAGGTGCACATGTTTTCACCACTAATAGACAGGCTGTTGTCAAATTACAACACATCAATGTCTAACATGATTTTCTCATTTTCTTTTTCTCTAATATGGACGTTTATGAGATAAGATCACATCTAACTTGTGCAATTAATTTTTTTTCATTATTAACACTTCGCAATCATTTTTTCTTGTGATGATTGATATGTTTTACACATTAGACCTATACCCCTACCTACACCCCTACCCAACCACCCTAATAGCACCAGAGACAGAGGTTTGGGACAAATTATTTTGGCTCTTTTTTGAATTTTTTTTTTTAAAAAAAAATCCCCTTTCTTTTCAATCAATTTGGTTACTTCAATTATAGATTAAGCATGTAGGAACTTGATTTATTATCTATATATAAAAGTGTGAATACGCTAATGCACTGTAGTTACAGCGCTTCTAGTAATCGGCTTGTGTTTTTTTTTTTTTTTTCAAATATTTATATAAGTTGGTATATATATATATATATTGTTATATTGACACAATAAATTTCATAATATTTTCACAATATTTTCACAATTATTGACATGTTAATTTCTTATAAGTTGAAATAAAATAATAAAATATGAGACTGTGACCAAACATAACTGCGCTAATGCACTGTAGCTACAATACTTTTGGTTTATTCAACTGGCACTATAGCTACAGTGCCTAAAGGTTTTTTTTTTTTTTTCCAATAATCGACTTGTGTTTTTTTTTTAAAAATATTTATGTAAAATGGTATATATATTGTTATACTGACACAACAAATTTCACAATATTTTCATAATTATTGACGTATCAATTTCTTACAAGTCGAAATAAAATAATAAAATATGAGACTGTGACCAACCACAATTAAAAATAAATGTTTTGAGAAAATGTTACAACACTTATTATTATCACAATATTTTCACAATTGTTGAGATCTTAGTTTCTTATAGATCAAATAAAAAAATGCAAAGTTCACAACATTTTAACATTACTTTCTACAGTGCCTAAAGTTTTTTTTTTTTTTTTTCCAGTAATCGGTTTGTGTTTTTTTTCTTTTAAATATTTATGTAAGCTGGCATATCTATTAACTATATAAAAAGAGCCAAAAGCTCATGAATAGTATTTTTTTGGTTTATTCAATTAGTGAGGTGCACTTTTTTTTTTCCCCTTCAAGTAGGTTTGAGCTTTGTTTTTGTTTTTTTAAGATCTTTATATGTTTATTTTGTACTTGCAATGCAAGTTTACATTGTAAATACACAAAAGTGGTTAATATTATACACATTTGCACAAAAAAATGGTAAATATTGTACAAATTTTGTAAATGTGTACAAAATTAGCCAATTTTTTTGTCTACAATATAAATTTACATTGTAATTAAGTACAACGTATACATAGAGATATTGTGAAAATGTTGTGACGCATGTGTCAATTCCTTATGGGTTAAAATAAAATAAAATAAAATAATAAAATATCATACCGAGATCTAGCACAACTAAAAATGTCGTGACATTTTGTTGTTATTACAATATATTCATAACTATTGAAGTGTAAGTTATAGGTCAAAATAAGATAATAAAATATAGGAATGAGATCCGTCACATTTGAAAATAGAGGTATTGTGAAAACAATGTAATATTTTGTTGTATTCATAGACTTTTTTTTTTTTTTTGGTTTAGTCAAATTTATTAATCTATATATAAAAAGAGTGAACGGGAAAAGTTATAGTAGCTTCACTATAGTAGTTTTAGCTTGTTCAATTTTCACTATTTTGCGGGCCGCTTTTTTTTTTTTTTTTGTGAATGCGTAAAGCTGCAATAGATTTGCTATATTATTTTTGGTTTGTCTAATTCACACTGTTTCACATTATAATAAAATATTTGTAAGTGCACAATTGCACCTGGACCCAAAGACAACTACGAGCTCAGGCCCAATGAGCCTTAAACAATGAAATTTGTAGAGTGTGGGTTTCGAACCTAGGTTAGAAGTACTGAGAATTTGATAACAGGCTAGAAGTTATAAACACTTGTAAACAATAAACGATAATTGCAAATAGACCTCCTCGGACGTGAGACGAGGACTACTTTTGTATTATTTCTATTTCTTCTTTCACGGTTACAGTTCTTAATTCTCTTTTTTAGTTACCGACCCCCTATCTCTTTGGCCTTCATCCCCTTTAAATACTTCCTTCCCTGATGCCTTTTGGACAGTGACTAGAAGTTTCAGCCCTACTGTTCAGGGGTCACTTCCCCATTAATGCGGCCAGAAAGGTAGATGCAGAGTCTTTAATGCGGAGGTGGCAGCCTTTGCTCTTGATATTTTCTTTAACACTGGTGCATCGAGAAGGTTTAGGGTTTCCCCCTTTAACCATCAGTCTTTCCAAAGTTGTGCTTTGACCTTCATAATGAAACTTTGAGTTCTCTTGGGCCTTTCCGAGGAGAAGCTCGCCCTCGGCTGTATCATCGGACTCTCGGCGTATGGGCCAATTCGCAGAGTTTAATTTTGGAGCAGGTCGGCCCTCCATGCTACAGTCCAAAGGCCCATATGCCAACTTGGGCCCTTTTACTCCCCACAATAGCCCCTCAAAACTCTATTTTTCATCATCCGAGGAGAAAAAATAGGGTTTTGATTCAACGAGGACTTATCCCACACGTTTTGTAAATAACGGCATGTGTGGAAACCATTTCGCGTTCCGGAGGATGCCACCTGGCGGTTTTATTTTCAAAGACGCGCACATTTATTACCGTAAGTTACATCTTGTCCCCCACATTCAAGGGTGAGATGAGCATCCAACGGCCCTTGTTACTCCATGAAAATTTGGGCGGGACAAATGTGATTTCGAGGCCGCTTCCCGCACGTCATGATGCTTCGGGAACCTGCGCCTTCATTTATTTCTTCAGAGGCTAATCTCATCAAAACATCAATAATCACCTTTTGTCTGCACAAATCCGTGGAAACTCGCACAACTTCAAATTTGTAAGTGACTATTACCTCTTTTTTTTTTCTTAACCCTTTCTCCTCGAACCCTGTCCTCGGCTCCCTTTATAACCATTCTCCCTCTTAGAACTTAACTTTTCGTTCCTTTCCGATGGGAAAGTTTAAGTTTTTAGTTGATACCGCCGCTGGGATGGAAGGTTTTAGAGCCAAATATCATATTCTCAACGACGTAGGTCTAAAATACTGCCCGGCGGAAGCCGTGGCCGGTTCTAGAAAAACCGGAGAGGTCATCATCCCCATGGTCGCCTTCGTAGAAGGTGGGATGACCCTCCCAATGAAACCCGTAACCAGGGAGTACCTCCACAACCACCAGTTGTGCCCCGATCAGTGCGCCCCCAACGTTTTCAGGGTTTTAGGAAGCGTTGATGCTCTAAACGAGCAAATGGGTCTGAACCTCACGTGGCATGACGTCGTCTTTATGTACGAATGCCACAAACTCACTGGAGTAGGTTATTACATCAAATCCCGCTCCAGCGTAGCTAGGTTGATCTCCTGTTTGCCCAAGTCCAATAAAGGCATGAAGGATGACTACCTCATCGTCTCTGGCAATCCTGACGGCCCCAACTGCCCGCCTAACAGTTGGGGAGATCTAGGTGCGACACCCTAGGATTTAACTTCCCCCTCCATAACTCCCCAAATCATCTAGGCATATGTATTCGCATTTACTTGAGCGTCTAACTTTAATTTATTATATGCTCTACGAATCTGACCATGTTTGTTTATTTGGATGTTTTTCTTTGCAGATAAGCAAAACGTGCGCCCACGCTTAAGCCACTGCAACGTTGCAGATTTGAATAGAGTGCTACGCTCCGAGGTGTTCGTCAGCAGAGACTTACAACTTAGGGCGGCCCACTTGATTCTGGGGTACGATCCCATCTCCTCGGACTTCCAGGAGATCGAGAATGCAATAATCGCAGGTGACCGTAGGCGTAGGAAAATTAACGTAGCCAGACCCCACTTTTTGGCCGACCACGACATCCTTGACGCCCCAAACACAGTGTTGTACGCACAGCCCATAGCGGCAGTTCCCCTCGCTGTGCACCCTCAGGCAATTGCTGTCCCAGAGGAGCGAGTGTCTTCTTTGAACACGTTGGACAAGGATATAGAACAATTTCAGTTCGAGGACTCCCTACGACCTCGCGGAAACCCGTTCATTGTTCTTTCCGACGAGGAAGAAGAAGCAGCCGAAGCCTCTGGGATAGAAGGTCTAGTGATAGCGCGTCCAGACGACAGCTCCATTGAAAAAGAAATGGACCAGCTAAAGGACCTTATGACCGCAAGAGGCGCACGAGTGGCGAAGAAGGGGACGAGGGGGTCCCTGGTTCCCCCGGCCCTACCACCACCTCCTCCTCCTCCACGACCCCAAGCCTCCAAATCGAAGATCCCAAGAAGAAAAGGAAAGCGGAGGCCGATGGGGCCGGAGGTGAAAAACAAAAGAAGATAAAACGCCCGCGCCGGCCCAAAGATCGAAATTGGACAAGGGCAAAGGGCGCACCCGCTCGCCTGGAGCGGGGAGATCGCAGACGTGGCCGAGGTGCGCCGAGCACCCGCCTACTCGGTCTCCTAACTTGAGACCGGACGGCGCGCCCATTCCCCGTCACTCCAAAGATTAGGCGCTCCAACAAGGCCACGCCCATCATTTGGCCGAGGTGTTGGAGCGTCCTCTTCTCCCCGCCTAAGGACATGGAAACCCCGGAGAAGATGGGCCACCGCAATTGTTCCTCTCATTAAAAAGGGGTTTAGCCCCGGTAAGTTCCACCCGCACTCGTACTTTATTTATTTGCAAACACTTTACCGTATTTAACCTCCCCGGTATTTTTGGCACCATCCAAGAAGCTTTCACGGCCGAGAAGTTCGTGGAGGATTCTCGAAGCGCGTTGGGATGGAGCAAGAGCTAAGGCAAGAGGCAGTAAAGGTCCCTAGGCCAGCCCTGCAGAACGGGAAGATCACGTCACAACTCGGCCGACTTGAAAAGAGAGAGAGATGGTGACAAGGCCACTTAAAGACGATGAAGGGCCAAGTGGAGGGGAAGCGTAAGCTTCTCCGCCAAAAGGATGACGAGCTTGCCCAAGTCCAACATGCACGCTATGACTAGGAAAAAGAGCTTACGCGGGCGAAGGATGAGGATCGCGCCCACAAGCACGCACAAGAGGCCACGAAGAAGGCCGCCCACGTAGGGGGTAACTGTGAACGCAAGAACAGCTGACAGAGGCTTTTGCGGCCTTGTGCCGAGAGTACTGTCAGCAGGTCTAGGGAGAGGCCATGAATGCAGCAGGGGTTCCTCAAGCTTCCGAGCTAAGGAAGCCCGAGAACATTTGGCTCCCCCTAGACATACAGGAAATTGAAGACCCTCATGTTGCTGCCTCTCCTGCCCTTCCTCCTGTAGCGCAAGAACTTGTTCCTGATCCTACAGAACCTGAAGGTTCCTATAAAGAGAAGGACAAGTGTGATGGCGCCGAGAAGGAGCAAGTTCAAGACATGGAGCCCCTCGTCCCTTCAGCAGACAAAGGGAAGCAAGTTTTGTCCACCTTTGAACTGGAGTTGAAGAGTACCGAGGCTGGCAGCAGCTCCCTCCAAGACCCCCCTGCACAAGCTTAAGGTCTAGGATAGAACCTTTTGTACTCCTCCCCCTTTTTTGTATATATAATTAATAAAGAACAATTTTATTCAACTTTAGTTCATGTTGTCTTTGTTTTACCTTATTCTTTTTTGCGTTTTTCCATGAAAGTTTTCAATAACGAATAGTTAAAGGGAAAACAGAATAAATAAGTCTAACTCCACCATGCAAACAACTATGACTTCAAAACAGCCACATAACTTAATCTAGATATTAAATAATGTCATAGTTAGACAGCTCACATAAGGATTAAACCTTTGTAATCTGACGTATTGCTTTCAGTAGGATGTAAGGTCCGAAGACCATTCCTTACAAAAATTTGTTTAACACTTAAAAATGTGGAACTTGAGATCCAAATTAATGAATGGTGAGACACTGATTTCCATAAAATGTGTGATAAGAATAAGAACAGCGACAAGATATTAAGAACAGTGACAAGGTTTGTGGTCCGAGGACTACACTTAACCAAGTTTCTGTTTGATTCTTAAGAACAGTAACTTCAAATGTTAATTTTCCCAAAGTAGGAGGTCCGAGGACTCGGCATAACTAAGGTTCTATTTAACAAATGATAATATATCAATTTCCACAAGGTTTGTGGTCCGAGGACTACACTTAACCAAGTTTCCGTTTGATTCTTAAGAACAGTAACTTCAAATGTTAATTTTCCCAAAGTAAGAGGTCCAAGGACCCAGCATAACTAAGGTTCTGTTTAACAAATGATAATATATCAATTTCCACAAGGTTTGTGGTTCGAGGACTACACTTTAACCAAGTTTCTGTTTGATTCTTAAGAACAGTAACTTCAAATGTTAATTTTCCCAAAGTAGGAGGTCCGAGGACCCGACATAACTAAGGTTCTGTTTAACAAATGATAATATATCAATTTCCATAAGGTTTGTGGTCCGAGGACTACACTTAACCAAGTTTCTGTTTGATTCTTAAGAACAGTAATTTCAAACCCCAGAGATACTTATAACTTCAAAATGTTAACTAACAAAAACACATTTTATTAATAATAATACCTTCTAAGGTTATTTACATTCCATGGGCGTGGTACAATTCTTTCATCTAGGTCAGCTAGCCGATATGACCCTATGCCAGCTACTGAAACAATGCGATAAGGGTCTTCCCAGTTTGGTCCTAGCTTACCCCAAGCTGGGTTCTTCGAAGTGCCCACAACTTTTCTTAGTACAAGATCACCAGGCGCGAGCGGCCTTAGCTTCACGTGGGCATCATATCCCCGTTTTAGCTTCTATTGATAATAAGCCATTTGGACCATAGCTGCCTCGCGTCGTTCCTCAAGTAAATCGAGACCTTTCTCCAAGAGTCCATTGTTATTTTCCTGGCTAAAAGAGCTCGTCTTTAGGGTGGGAAAACCTGATTCCAGAGGTATAACCGCCTCGGCTCCATAAGTCATAGAGAATGGTGTTTCTCCCGTCGACCTGTGCTGCGTAGTCCGATACGTCCACAGAACATGGGGGAGTTCTTCTACCCATCTGCCTTTCGCATCGTCCAACCTTTTCTTGAGCCCACTAACTATGACCTTGTTAACAGCCTCGGCTTGCCCATTTCCCTGAGGATAAGCTGGGGTTGAGTATCTATTTATGATGCCCATGTCACCACAGTATTTCCTAAAAGCCTTGCTGTCGAATTGGACACCATTGTTTGAGATAAGTGTGTGTGGAATACCGAATCTAGTGACGATGTTTTTCCAGACGAATTTCTTAGAATCAGCATCCCTGATATTTGCTAAGGGCTCGGCCTCAACCCATTTAGTGAAATAGTCTGTCCTCATGAGAAGCCATCTTTTATTTCCTGCAGCCCTCGGAAACGGCCCCACTATGTCCAATCCTTACTGTGCAAAAGGCCAAGGACTTAAGAGAGGGTTTAGAACCCCTCTAGGTTGATGAATATTAAGGGCGAACCTCTGGCATTGATCACACTTTCTGGCATAGTCCTGAGCCTCTCTTTGTATATTAGGCCACCAATTACCCTGAGTCAAGGCTCTATGGGCTAAAGACCTTCCCCCAGTGTGGCTTCTATAAATTCCTTCATGCAATTCTTTCAAAAGCATTTCCGTTGATTCCGGGTGTACACACAACAAGTACGGTCCCAAGAAGGATCGTTTATACAATTTCTGATCCTTGGACAACTAGAAACGTGGGGCCTTTCGACGCACCTTCTCTGCTTCAGACTTGTCCTCAGGAAGGATGTCGTTCTTAAGAAAAGATACAACCAGGTCCATCCAACTAGGTCCAAGCCTTATTAGATAGATGCGAGCCGCATTGACAGCAGTAAGAGTTGGCTCTAGCAAATCCTCCACAAGGATAATCCTGGGCAAACCCTGAGCCGAGGACATCGCTAACATAGCCAAAGAATCAGCATGGGTGTTTCCACTCCTAGAGATGTGAGCTAAGACAAAGGAGTCAAATTCAGCTTGTTGACGTTTGACCTGGGCCAAATATTCCTGCATTCTTGGATCCCTAGCCTCCATGGTCCCCATGACCTAGCCGACCACTAACTGAGTGTCCGAGAACGTATGGACTTCCTTTCCACCCATCTTATGTAACATGTTCATGCCTACCAAAACTGCTTCGTACTCGGCTTCATTATTAGTAGCTGAGAATGATGTACTTTAGAGATTTTTCGAAGACAATTCCTCTGTGGATATCGTGACAAGTCCGATGCCAGACCCTCTCTGATTAGCTGCCCCATCCACATACATTTTCCAAGTCAAAGGCACTGTGGCTGTGATCACACCAACTGATTTTCCATCCACGTGTGCTTCTTTTAGAGTTTCTTCTAGCAATGGTTCAGTAAACTCTGCCACCAAGTCAGCGAGGACCTGGCCCTTCACCGAGGTGCGGGGCTTGTATTTAACGTCAAAGGCTCCCATGATGGTTCCCCACTTTCGCCACCCTCGCGAATAAGCGGCGCTGCGTAACACCGCCTTGAGAGGCAATTGGGTCAGGACCACCACCATGTGGGACTGAAAATAATGAGGGAGCTTCCGCGTGGCATGAACTATGGCCAGAAGTGCTTTCTCCAAGAGTAGGTAGCGCACCTCGGCCTCATTCAAAGATTTACTAACATAGTAGACCGGTCTTTGCACCCCGCTTTCATTCCTTATGAGGACCAGGCTGACCGCGTGGGCAGCAACTGCCAGATAAGCAAATAGAACCTCGTCCGCCTCAGGGCGAGACAGAATGGGTGGCCGAGAAAGATACTGTTTAAGCTGTTGGAAAGCTAAAACGCAATCCTCGGTCCATTGAAACCCTTTCCACTTGTTCAACAATTGGAAGAAAGGACGACACCGATCAACTGACCGAGATATGAATCTGTTCAATGCGGCAATCAGCCCAGTCAATTTCTGGATTTCTTTTGGGTTCCGAGGCGGTTGCAAATCCTGAATAGCCTTAACCTGCACTGGGTTTACCTCTATGCCTCTATGAGTAATCATATATCCCAAGAACTTTCCAAACCCCACGCCAAAAGAGCACTTTGAGGCGTTAAGGCGCAGCTTGTACTTTCTTAGCATCTGGAAGGTATCGGCCAGATCCTTCACGTGTGAAGGTATTGTTTTACTCTTCACCACCATATCATCCACATATACCTCGATGGTCTTCCCTAGCTGCTGTTCAAACATTCTGGTCATCATTCTTTGGTAAGTAGCCCCAGCATTCTTCAACCCAAATGGCATAACCTTATAGTGGCAGTTCCCTGTTGGAGTAATGAAAGCAGTCTTCTCCTGATCCTCCAATGCTAATGGAATCTGATGGTAACCCTGGAAGGCATCCAAAAAACTCATCCGAGGATGTCCGACAGTGGCATCCACCAGTTGATCAATACGCGGCATTAGGAACAAATCTTTGGGGCAGGCCTTGTTCAAATCTATAGAGTCCACACATACTTTCCACGTTCCATTCTTCTTTTTAACCACAACCGTATGCGCCAACCATTCGGGGTAGAAAACTTCTTTAATAGCCCCTGCCCTCTTGAGTTTGAGCACCTCTTCCTTCACAGCCTTGGAATGTTCTTTAGAAGAACGCTGAGGTGGCTGCCTTCTCAGAACACTAGCAGGGTTGACGTTTAAACGATGACAGATGAAGCTCGGATCCACACCTGGAGCCTCATAAGGATTCCATGCAAAAACATCGATATTGTTTTTCAGAAATTGCAACAATTCCATCTTTTCTTGATGCGGCAAGCGTATGCCGACCTGGAAGAACCTCTCTGGGTCATCTGCTATTAAAAACTTCTCTAACTCCTCACAAACAGCCTCATCTCCTGTCACCGCTCCGGGTGCATCCAGAGCCGTTAATTGCTATGACTCTTGGATGGGCAAAGCTGATGACTCGGCTTCTGACTGATGAAGCACTGCGGCCGATATGCATTGCCTGGCCACTGATTGGCTGCCGAGGATTTCCTCAACATATTCCCAAGAGGGGAACTTAACCTTAACATGCAAGGTAGAGGAGACGGCCCCTAGAGTGTGCAGCCATGGCCTGGCGAGGATGGCTGTATATAGGGAGTAGGCGTCGACCACAATGAAATCCACCTCAACCGTTTCGAGCGTCGATCAACGGGCAACCGGACCGCCCTTCGACACAACGACTCTCCCTTCGAAACTTATGAGTGGTGAATCATAGGGAGTGAGATCCGCCAGCTTCAACCTTAGCCCCTTAAACAAATCAGGGTACATGATGTCTGCACCGCTGCCCTGATCTATCATCACCCTCCTTACATCATAATTCCCTATCCTAAGAGTAACTACAAGAGCATCGTCATGGGGTTGGATAGTCCCCACCTTATCCTCCTCGAAAAATCCCAAGACGGGAAAATTCAGCTTCACCCTCTTCGGCCTGCAGCCTGACTCCTCAGCCTGAGGATGTGAAACTGCCATCACCCTGGTGGGACCCGAGTCGGTCCTGCCAGGTGCAGCAAAAATAACATTAATTGTTCCTAACGCCGACCGAGATGAATTATTCCTTTGATTGTTGGAGCTAGATTGACCGCCCTGTCCACCAGGTTGACACAAGTGCTACTTTAGTTTCCCTTCACTGACCAGCTGCTCCAAGTGGTTCCAAAGGGTACGACAGTTCTCGGTAGTGTGGCCCACATCCTGGTGGTACTGACAAAAGAGGTTCTGATTCCTCTTCGCAGGGTCTCCTGCCATCTTACCAGGCCATCTGAAGAAAGGCTCCTTACGAACTTTCTCCAAAGAATCGATGTACCGGTTCTCGAAACAAAGGTTCACGGCCCGAGGCGTTGCCGAGCCGGACTGCCCAACGTAATCTCGCCTTGTCTTGTTGTTGTGGTACCTGTCCGACCTGAAATCCCTTCTCTTCTGCGGGATAACCTTCTCCTTACCCTTTCCTTGCTGCTGGTCTTCCTCCACTCTCTTGTACTCGTCAATACGGTCCATGAGGCGACGTACACTGCGGACGGGTTTTTTGGTCAAAGACTTTCTCAAGTCGTGATCAATAAGAAGACCTACTTTAAAGGTATTGAGCGCCACCTCATCAAAATCACCATCTATTTCATTAAACATCTCCCAGTAACGGTCGGAGTATGCTTTCAACGTCTCCCCTTCCCTCATGGTCATGGATAACAGCGAGTCCAATGGCCGAGGTACTCTGCTACACGTAATGAACCGCGAAGCGAATGCTCTAGTGAGCTCCCCAAACGAACCTATAGACCCCGATTTAAGGCCGTTGAACCACCTCATAGCAACAGGTCCCAAGCTAGAGGGGAAAACTTTACACATCAGAGCCTCGTTATGAGAGTGCACCGCCATCCTCTGGTTAAAGTGACTCACGTGCTCTACCGGATCAGTCCGGCCATTGTAGATGGTGAAGGTAGGCTGGGTGAATCTCCTGGGAAGCTTCCCTTTCTCAATCCTCAGTGAAAATGGAGATTTGGAGAGTTGTGCAACGCCCGACTCATAGCATCGTTCCCTAAGCCCCTAGAAGGAAGCTTCTTGCGTCTGCGAGCTGGCTGGTCGTCCTCCTCAGAAGAGGACATTGCGCTGGGGGGTGAGCGTGACCTTGAGCTGTAACCACCTCCCCGGGCTTCCCCTGAAGAAGGATCAGATAAGGACGGCGAAGGCTTATGTCTGGCGCGGCGTAGCTTTCTTTTCAGACGACCAATCTCCTTCTGCATGGCCTTAGCACCATTCTCATGGGTGGTGCTACCCCCGCCCTGAGTATGGCTAGTCTTGGGGTATTCTGTATAGACACTTCCCTCACGATCCCTTTGACGCTCAAGGCGCTCGAAATGATCCTCCGGTTGTGATCCCTGTGATTCTGCATGGTGAGAACCTAGGCCTGCCATCGTATCCCAGCTCCTTTTTGACTAGATTCCCACAGACGGCACCAATTGTAAGTGCACAATTGCACCTGGACCCAAAGACAACTACGGGCTCAGGCCCAATGAGCCTTAAACAATGAAATTTGTAGAGTGTGGGTTTCGAACCTAGGTTAGAAGTACTGAGAATTTGATAACAGGCTAGAAGTTACAAACACTTGTAAACAATAAACGATAATTGCAAATAGACCTCCTCTGACGTGAGACAAGGACTACTTTTATATTATTTCTCTTTCTTCTTTCACAGTTACAGTTCTTAATTCTCTTTTTTAGTTATCGACCACCTATCTCTTTGGCCTTCACCCCCTTTAAATACTTCCTTCCCTGATGCCTTTTGGACAGTGACTAGAAGTTTCAGCCCTACTGTTCAGGGGTCACTTCCCCATTAATGCGGCCAGAAAGGTAGATGCAGAGTCTTTAATGCGGAGGTGGCAGCCTTTGCTCTTGATATTTTCTTTAACACTGGTGCATCGAGAAGGTTCAGGGTTTCCCCCTTTAACCATTAGTCTTTCCAGAGTTGTGCTTTGACCTTCATAATGAAGCTTTGAGTTCTCTTGGGCCTTTCCGAGGAGAAGCTCGCCCTCGGCTGTATCCTCGGACCCTCGGCGTATGGGCAAATTCGCAGAGTTTAATTCTGGATCAAGTCGGTCCTCCATGCTACAGTCCAAAGGCTCATATGCCGACTTGGGCCCTTTTACTCCCCACAATATTAATATAATAAATTGACACAATATTTTCACAATTTTTGAGATGTTAATTCCTTATAATTCGAAATAAAATAATAAAATATCATACTAGAACCAACCACAACTAAAAATAAAGGTAACGTGATAAAAGAAGTGTACATCCACAATATTTTTTACAATACTTTCATAACAAATTATAGGTGGTAATTTGTTTTTCATTTTAATTTAAACTTACCAATAAAATTACTTTTTTTTCCACCAATAACAACCTATTACTTATGATTAGTCGTAAAAATATCGTGGACATAGCATTTTTTTGTGAAAATGTTAAAACATCTAGTTGTCGTCACAATATTTTCAAAACTGTTGAGCTATCAATTCTTTACAAGTCAAAATAAAATATAACAAAATTATAAATGTATTATGAAAATGTTGTACCATTTTGTTGTGTTTTTAGAAATTTTTTGTGGGTTTAGTAAGCTTTGTTGAACCAAAATTCACTATTTCGCATACAATTTTCTTGGGTTAACTTTTTGCACTTTTTTCCTTTGCGCACCATTTTAAGTAAAACTACATAGTTTTACACACAAAAACAAAAACAAAAACTTACGAAAAAAACACTTTTCATCCTTTATGTTTGGAGTTGATTACAATTCCTCCTTAAACTTTAAAATCAAGCAATTTTTCTCTTAATATTTTGGAAAATAGCAAATATGTCATGTTATTATTGTCTCAATTAAACCCTAATAAAGGCTTATAATTCTTAAAATATTTTATTGTGTAATGTCTAAAATACTCCTAAATTTTAACATCCTAAAAATTTTCTTCCAATAATTTAAGTTTTAGATGGTAAAAATTCTTGGAAAGTTAGAATAATGATATAAAGTGTTTTATTTGTTATCTAAAGAACATTAATTTTCTAGGTTTAAATTTTTAAAACTTATAATTTATCTAATGGAAAATTGAAAATTCGATAACACATACCTTTTGTTATCTTTTTTATTTTTATTTTCTTAGCAAAAGTCCGTTGTTTATTATTGGAAGATGATGATATTCATTATAATTCTTAGAAATTTTTAGTGAGTGAATATATTGACTATAACAAATAAGTACTAAAAAACTATTATAGTAAAATATATATTTATATGTTAAATAGCTCTCCTAACTTTGTGGTTGATCAAAATTCTTATACAAATGAAATTAACTTTTTATGACATAATTATCAAAATTCTTAAAATTAATGTCTCTTTTGATTAATATAAATCTCTATGTATTTTTAAAATCAAATAGTTTATATCTTTATTTTGTGAAACAAATAAAATCTAGAATTAATCCTAATCACTACCTTTTTTTTTCCATGGCTAGCACGTGCTGTCGTAACTAGTCTCTGTAAAAAAGTCTCAATCCAATTACTGTTCTATTATTTGAATTAGGCTGCGTTTATTTCGACGGTAAATAACTTTCGAAAAATGTTTTCAGCATTTGCGGGTGTTTGGCAACACCTGAAATTTTGGTCAAACGGAAAATCAAAACCATTGACCGTAAAATAAACCCTCCCCACTCGTAAAACATTTTGAAGGTCTATTTTACCTTCAAATAGGAATTTTTCAGAAAATTCAGAGAGACAGAGCACGAAGAGAGAGAGAGAGAGAGAGAGAGAGAGAGAGAGAGAGCACGAAGAGAGAGTAGAGAGAGTGAGTCGCGCCCCAACTCGCGCCGGCGAGATCGTGCCTTCGCCTCTCTCTTCGTTGAACCCAGTCGCCAAACCTAGTCGCGGCAAGATCGCGCCTTCGCCTCTCTCTTCGTCGAACCCAGTCGCCAAACCCAGTCGAACCCAGTCCCGGCGAGATCGCGCCTTCGCCTCTCTCTTCGTCGAACCCAATCACCGAACCCAGTCTGATCGTCGAACTCGGTCTGATCGTCGAACCCAGTCAAACCCAGTCGCCTCTCTCTTCGTTCTTCTCTGACCAGATTTGAGCAATTTTTTTTTTTTTGGGTTTTGTTGTTCTGTATTGAGAAATCTCTCTTCGTTCTTCTCTGACCGAATTTGGGTTTTGTTGGTTTGTATTGAGAAAATTTGATGAGTTTTTCTTTTTTGGGTTTTGTTGTTCTTGAGAAAATTTGATAAGTTTTTTTTTTTTTTTTGGGTTTTGTTGTTCTGTATTGAGAAATGATATTTGTTTAGAAGCTGAGAAAATGTGAGCAACAAGTAAAAAATGAATTTTCTATAATATTTTCAAGATCACAACCAAACATCTGAAAATATTTTTCAAAATATTTTTTAAAATGCTACCAAACACCTAAAAATATTTTCTTTATCCGAAAATATTTTCAACTGAAATCATTTTACAATCGAAAAATATTTTACACCCAACCAAATGCACCCTTAGTTTCTTAAAAACCATGACAAACCTATAATTCTATTTAAATTGTCCAATAAATCAAACCTTAGCCAAGCCAACAAATGGGTTTGAGTTCTTGATATAAGTGAGTTTGGGATGTGCGTTTCCCAGCTCACACTTTTTTTGTGTGAGCTGAGAAACGCAAGTAATTTTTTCAGCAAATTTTTCTTTGAAATTGGATCCCATAGTACTATTCACACATTTAAAAATTATTTTACTACAGTGTTTTCAGTTTTCAGCAGTAAGTGATATCTAAACAGACTCCAAGAAAGTAAAAAAAAAAAATTAACTAAAAAAATTTACGACCCTAATCTTGACTTTCTTTTCAAATTACACAAACTCAACTCAGCCTAATCCATCGAAAGTTGAATTTAGTTCACAAGTTCTACTGCTAATTGAGGTTTCTGTTATTTTCTTTCTTTTTTAGTTTTACCTGGATATTGCATTACAAAATTGTCTCATCAATGTCACTCTGAAAAGCCATGTCTATAATCATCATAAAACTCATTTGTTAAAACTTAAAAGAAAAAATACCAACACAAATTTGAAACCCTTTACACACGAATGATCTGCTTTAACGACCTTATGCAAAAATATCACAACGTTGCTCCTGCATTCACCGCACAGTCACAGACCCATCTTGCTTCAGTTTGATGAGACTGCTTTCAATGTTCCGCAACACGGGCTTATAGCTGCATTTAGAAAAATAATCAACAAAAGATTTATCTTTCATAACTCAATACCAAAATGCGAGAGAGAGAGACTTACACGCGTGCAAGACCGTTATATGCTTGTGTGATTTGTTGAAGTCGTGCTGAGAGCTGCATGACCTCTGCTGACAGTGCCTCTGCTCTGCTCTGTTCTTTTGCTAGTTGGCCCTATAAACAAAACCAAATAGACCAGCAAACATATCACACAGCAAGTATAACCAAATAAGAATTTAGGTTGAGACCGAACAGTGAAGCATAGAAGGGCCCAAGGAAAAAAAAAAAAAAAAACCTTCAAAAAGTTTAATTGATGAGGTCTTCTGGCAAACCCACTTAATCGGTTTTAACAATTTGCCGTGAAGTTCTAACAT
Organism: Castanea sativa; assembly: GCF_040712315.1. Taxonomy (NCBI): domain Eukaryota; kingdom Viridiplantae; phylum Streptophyta; class Magnoliopsida; order Fagales; family Fagaceae; genus Castanea; species Castanea sativa. The sequence goes on from NC_134020.1 coordinate 29,417,858, forward strand.
TGGACTTGTTCTGATGTCCACATAAAACAAAGGAATAAAATCTCCAACCATTAAATCACCACTCACCTGGAGAGAGAGAATTTCAGTTGTAGATGCTGATGAACCAGTCTCGTTCACCCCATCTCTATAAGATTCAGGAATGCCCCTAGCCTGCTCTGTTCTCAACTTATCTACAGTTCCACGAAGCTCCTCATTTTGCTTAAGACAGTCTTTCACCTAGAAAGTCAAATGTCAGGCAGGGTTTAATGTTAAAACAGAAAGTGCAACTTCAAGAATCAAAATATTAATTTCTGCAGATAATTTCTTGTGGACAATAAATAGGTTAGACAGTCCCCCAAAGCCTTCAAAGTTGAGAGTTCATTAATGCATCCATGATCTAATTTGCCAGACATAACACAGTTCAAAATCTAATCTAGTTACAGTTACAATTTTTGTTTTCTTCTCCACCTCTGCAATTGTTATCAGGAGTATCCAAACCCATCTTCTTTATTACTCTATATCTCCAGAAAAAAAACTCAAGTATACCACCAAAACTCACATAGACATATTGAGACGTGTTAGTCCTGCAACTTCTACTCTGGCTAAGAAAAAGCTTATTAAAAATCAAAAACCTAAGTTTAATTGATGCTCCTTAATCAACATATAATGTTCATTCAATTCAATAATGGTCATAATCCCTACAAACCTATAATTTAGAAAACATATTTAAAGGCAAACTCGATTTCATGGTTTGTGTTCAACAGCCCAGGTTAGCATTCTTATGAAATGATCACCAAGAAAAGAAATTAATACTCTAGGCTGCATTTTTATATCTACTGTTAGAAGATATAATCCAAAGCATGAATACTTTGACATAAATCATAATAGAAGAACTTTTGTCCTAGGATGATCCCCTTATGCCTTCACACACAAAACAGAAAAAGAAGAAATTAAAATTATGTAAAGATGACCAAGAAAGTAATTTTATTTCAATCCAAAACATGCATGCTTTGACATAAATCATACTAGAAGAACTTTTGTCCTAGGATGATTTCCATATGCCTCTACACACATAGCAGAAAAGAAGAAATTAAAATTATGTAAAGAATACTAAGAAAATTTTTTATACTCTATACTGAGATATCAGACCTTCGTACACTTATGCTATTACCTTATCCACTCAGTCCCTCCCCTCTCCTCCCTTTCCAAGTCTTTCAAAAAAGATTAAAAAAACACACATAAGAACACATTATTCCTGTTATAGTGAGGATTTCTGATGTGGCCATGGAAAATTAATTTGTTATTACTTTGCAAATTTGTCTATTCAAGATTTATTTTATAAGGCCTATGTGTGAACTCCAATTTCAGTAAAAGTAATGAGGTTTTAAAGGCTAGATATGTCTTCAAGTGTTAAACAAGTTTTTAATTTGGTTTATATAATAATAAAAATGGTCTATTTGAATTTAGGGGAAAACTATAATCTCTGCAATCTCTACGAAATAAGGGTATTTTGGTGATTCTGTTGAGCCTAGAATTTTCTAAAGATCTTTAGTATCTTAATTTCATTTTCTTTGAGTCCAAGTTAGTATTTTATTGGTTATTATTACCTTATTAGGTTTTTAGTTTACTAGTCAAAATAGGACTAGTTCCCAAGTTAGTATTTCATTAGTTATTATTACCTTAATACGTATTTTATTAGTTTACTTGTGATTTTCTGTCATAACCTGGTACCTCCAATGTGCCACATATGCACTGATTATTAACAGTTTAGTCTATCCATAAGAAACAAGATTTTCTGCATTGTAGATAAAACAACAAAATTACCATGCTCTTCGTATAAAATATGAGAATACAGGAATCAGACCCCAATTCACAAACCAAATTCTGTAGAACCTTCATAGTCAATACCTGATTCTCCCAGCGCACTGCTACACCCATTGCCTCTTGATAAGAACTTGAGAGATTAGAATTTTCCTCAAAAAGCTGTTCTATCTCCGAAGATTGGGAATCAATCTGCCAAAAACATAATCAAGCATCTTTTCCATCAAACAGAGAGCACATTTTACCGAAGAATAATAGAGTAAGCTAAGACCAACCTCCATCAGAAGTTTCTGTCTACTACTTTCCAATCTCTCAACCACTACTGCCATATCATGCAACTGCTTCTCAAGTTTCTCCTTGTCTTCCTGCAATTTAGAAAATAAAAACACAGAATAAAGATCAAAACAGCATAACATAAGCCTCCAAAATATGTGCCCACTTTAGGTGCATCAAACAATGATCACAATATCACCAAGAAATCAATTAAGCAAGACACATCAAGGAAAAGAAAAGTGAGGAGACAAATTGAGATACCATGGGCCCATGGCTATGGAAAAAACTAAGGTATTGGGATAATGATAGTTCATATGAACTTTCCAAAAGACTAGGGTTGTAAATGAACCCAGTCAGCTCAGACTATGTTTCTTTATTTAGCAAATGAGCCAAGCTCAAGGCTAAGTACTTAAGGTTGACTACTAAACTAGCCAAGCTCAAACATAATAATGTATTTGTGAATAAACTCATGAGTATGATGCTTGATTTAAGTATATATAATATTATACGTTTATATGTATACATGTAAAAAAAAAAAAATACTTATATAGATTTGAGAAGGGATTATGTAAGTTTGTAAATAAGTTCATAAGATCCAAAATTATTATTTATTATGTATTGATAATAAAATAGTCCATTTTGTAGTAAAAATTATATATATTTTTAAACAATACAAAATTTTGGTCTTAGTGTTTTCTATATAGGGAAAAATAATAAGTTAATCAAGTATATAATGAATAAGTTTGAGCTTGTTCAACAAGAAAATGAACCAAGCTTGAACATGTAATTTAGTTGATGATGAGCTCAAGCTGGGCTCATGCTCAATATAAGCTTAAAGGAATAATCTTGAACTCTTAATACTCAGCTCATTTACAATCCTACCAAAGACCAATAGTGGATATAATGATTAACAAACACAATTTCTTTTGCAAATAATTAACAAATTCACCCAATTATGACTGAACTAGCTATGTTGATAGATCAAAACTACAGAAATAGCTACTCTGCAATTTCAAAACAAGACCATCAAGCAAGGAAATTCTCTTTCTTTTTTTTTTGATAAGTAATTAATGTAATTTTATTAATGATCAAATATACTTGATGTTCACGATGATGAACACAGTGAAAAAAGTACAGAAGTCTCAAAGGGAAAATCTAAGAGAAACTTGAAACTCTAAAATAGAAGAACAATGTGTGAAACCCCAAATCCAGGACCAATCAAAAAGAGTACGAGCAAGCAAAGAAATTCTCTTACCAATGAAAATTCCTTCTGCACCACTTTTTCTGAAACTTCTTCTGCATTGCACAAACAAGGGTACACAATGGTTGAACAATATGCTAGTAGAAAAGATCTTTTAAACATTTCTTATACGCCAGAAGGCAATTAAAACTGCAGATAAAATATCTTCAAAGAATCTAGCTATATATCCATACTGGAAGGCCTGATGCCATGTGTTTAAAAGAAGATATGGCTCTACAAATTACCCAAAATTAAATGGCCAAAAAGGATTCCGACAGCTAACTCCCAAGTAATTATGTACATACTACATAGGCCTTATTTAGTTGAGTAGGGTTCTTGTGATTGACAATAAAAATGAAAATGTTAAGGCTTGCAGGATCTAGGACAGTTACATATATGTATATATAGATCCATATATATAAATAAGTGTATTTGTTTGTGTGGAGAGAGAGAGAGAGAGAGAGAGAGAGAGAGAGAGGGAGAGATAAATTCAAACATTAAGTCACATATGCAAACAAAATCTGACAAACAAAACAAGACAAATAATGAACAGGTATCCTAAAGGTCCATACTTCCTTGAAGGGTAAAATTCATGACAGCAATAGTCAATATCTCAAGGTCATTGGCATCTCTCAATAGATATTTTCAGCGATTTGTTTACATATAAAGAAGCTTTGTTATGAAATGACTCCAAGTTCATTGCCCTTATTATGTACAACTTGGAATTACAACAGCGAATATCATCAAATCTCAAGAGTCATTGCATATACAACACAAACTACCAAAAAAAAAAAATCATAAATAATACCTGAAGCCCTTCTAGATATAGCTGTCAGTTTCTCTTCCAACTCCTGCTTTTCAGAAACGAGAGCTGAAATCCGGGCCTGCTCCTCCACTAATCGTTGTTGCTCTTGCTGCCTCAATACTAACACTTGCTATAAAATGTAAGCCACCATGAGACACTCATAAACAAACTCTTCAAAAGAAAGATAATAAAATTAAAACAAACAGTTCTAACCTGTAACTCAGATTTTAAACTAGCTAGTTCCTTTTCTAAGATTTGTACATGATCTGGCGGATTTCCAATTGAGCTGATTCCACCAAGTGGATTCATTGCTTGTCTCTGCATTGAGTTCAGCTCTGCTCTCAAGGCTGCAGCATCTTCCTCAGCCTAATGCAAGAGATCTAGTAAGAACAAAAAAGAATGCCTATGCCTTCATACATATAGAAACTGATTGCATACTCGATACTGTTCTTCCTCTGCTTCCTTTAGACGTTTCTTGAGTGTGCGAAGCTGGGCAGAAAGATCCTCCTACACTAATATATGATACTTTGTGGGTAAAGAAAAGAAGAAAACAAAATGAATTAGTAAACATGTAAGGAAAACATATAGTGTGCACAGTCTGTACCCGTGCAACAACTGCTGAATCTTTCTCCATTGCAACATCCTTTAGAGCTTTTCTCAGAGATGGTACAGTGTTTTGTTCCTGAAATTGATGGCAAAAACAACATAAGCTAATACAGGGATAAAAAAAAAAAAAGAACTGAAACATCAAAAAGAGTTTTGCCTGACAAAAAGTCTTAGGCAGGACAAACAAAGAATGAGCAAAAGAAGTAAAAATCTTAACCTCAAAGAAAATCTAGAATTTTTGCCCAAAAAATAAAGAAAAAGAAAAAGGTTTTCACTATATGAATATCTAGCTGGTTGGTGTGTCATTTTTGAATTTCTAATTAGATTTCTCATTTAGAAATTACTATTACGGATCGCTCCCATGACTTAACCAACCAAAAATATATAAGTGAGAAGACGCACGCAGTTTAATTATAACAGCTACAGAAGGATTTACAAGGATCATAAGCATATATATACTTGAGCTAAACAGCTTGTGTGAAATTGCGATAATGAGCCTAGGGCGGCTAGTGTATTCACAATTACCAAAAATATCCCAGTAATTGTAAGATCACCAAAATTTCCCCCAAACCCTAGCATGGCCAACACAATAGACACGTCCCACCATTTTAATCTTGTGCCAACAATGTGCAATGTGCTTGTACAGATATAACAAATAAACTGACAAATGCACAAAAGGAATGATAACCAACACAGCCTATCTTTGCAAAACATAGTGAAGAAAAATGAATTGCTTTTCAATTACCAGATTAGTCAAACGCTTTTGTTGTGCGTCATTCTCAGCTTCCCTAGTTTGAAGCTGAAACAGAAAAATATATCAAACTAATCAGTAATTGATCATATAATTCATTACTCAAAAAAAGAAGAAGCTTCCTTAGGCTTGTTTTAATGGAGTGTTGTTACCTTTGAAGTCAATTTATTGTTCTCTTCCTCCAATTCTGCATTCTTCCTCTGTAGGTCTTGTAGCTGAGATACCAAACCACTAACATCGGCCTGGAACACCAATTAGAAATCATATTAACAAAAACATAACAGCAAAGTGCAACCAATCAAAAATTAAGGCTGAGGAAATTTCTCCAAATTGAAATTATTTTCCCTACCTCTGTGAGCCGATTTCCGCTCTCTGAATTTCTCATTCCAACAAAATCTGTGCACAGAAAAAACAAATATTAAAAAAAAACATTAATTTGATTATGAGAGAAAGGGAGAGATGGTGCGAACCATTGTGAAAGGAAGGTTGAGTGAGATCTGGTCCAGAAGAAGCTTTGATCAATCTCTCAGCTGCTCTCTTTTGACGAATCTCTTCCAACTGAGATTTGAAGGAATAATCAAATAGAAGAAAAGGGGGATTATTCAAATTCAGAAAAAAAAAATGAGAAGAAAGCGATGGGATGAGAAGAGTACCGTTCGTCGACCAAGGGAGGCGTGGTGCGCATCCATGGTGTTGGGTAGAGAGCAGAGAGCAGAGAGCGATGATTTGAACAAACTCTGGCTGCTCCTTTCCCTGCGATTCTTCTCCTCTTCTCCAACCCAAATTATATTTTTTTTTTTAAAACGTCCCTCCTTGTTTTTAAACGCGGTTTATATATATATATATATATATATATATATATTCTTCTTATGTTTGAATTTTTAATTTATAAAACAATTCAATAATTACAATATAGCAAATGGACAAGTAGATAATATTATTGAGTTATAAGTCTATTGATTTTTTTGACTAATTTTTAAACAACAATCATGTTGAAACAATATGGATCATTAATCCATTTCACTCCGACTTTGATCCATTTTGATAAATTTTGACTTTTAGGTTAATAAAAAAGAAATTTACCAATTTTGCTAAACTCTCCTCTTTTTTTCATTATTTATTCACATATAACATTTTTTTTTTACCTTTTTTTTTTTAAAAACTTTTCTCACTTGTAACATGTTTGTTAATGTAATGATGATATTAGAAATGTGAGTTATTTAATTTTTAATTAATAACTTGATATGATATAAAACTGTGGGGAGTAAAAAGGGCTGAAATGAAATGGGCGCACATGGGCGCTTTGGCTGTAGCATGGAGGGCCGACTGCGGGAATTGAAGCTGCAATTACGTCTGTAGAAGTCCGAGGTGCGGGCGGCGACCTTCTCCTCGGACAAGCCCAAGAGAATTCAAAGCTTCATTATGAAGGTCGAAACCGGCTAGAAAGACTAATGGTTAAAGGGAAGCTAGCGAACCTTCTCGATACACCGGTATTAAGGAAAATATCTAGAGCAAAGGCTGCCCTCCGCATTAAAGGCTGCACCTCCTCCACGGCCGCATTAATGGGGAAGTGACCACTGAACGATGAGGTAAAGCTTACAGTCAGGGTCCCAAAAGGCATCTAAAAAAGGGGTATTTAAGGGGGAGGAAGGCAAAAGAATAGGGGATCTCTCTTTTTCTCTCTCTCGCTTACTCTCTCTCTCTAAAGAAAAAGAAAAGAAATTAAGGATTGTAACCTGTAAGAAAGAAAGAGAAATAATAAAGAAGTGGTCCTCGGCTCGAGTCCGAGGAGATCCATTCGCAATTATCGTTCGTTATTTACTTGTATTTGTTTATAAAAGGCTGTTATCAAGCTCCCAGCACTTCTAACCTAGATTTCAAGCCCACACTCTACAAATTTTATTGTTTAAGGCTCATTGGGCCTGAGCCCATAATCTTCTTTGGGTCCAGGTGCAATTGTGCACTTACAATTGACGCCGTCTGTGGGAAATCTAGTCTGGAAGGAGTTGGGATACTATGGCAGGCTTGGGTTCTCACCATGCAGAGTCACAGGGATCACAGCCGGAGGATCTTTTCGAGCGTCTCGAGCATCGAAGGGATCATGAGGGAAGTGTCCATACAGAATACCCCGGGGCTAGCCATACTCGGGGCGGGGGTAGCACCACCCACGAGGATGGTGCTAGGGCCATGCAGAAGGAGATTAATCGTTTGAAGAGAAAGTTACGCCGCGCCAGACGTAGGTCTTCACCATCCTCATCTAATCCTTCCTCAGAGGAGGAACGGGGAGGTAGCTGCAATTCAAGATCATGCTCACCCCCCAGTGCAATGTCCTCTGGTGAGGACGATGACCGGCCAGCTCGCAGACGCAAGAAGGCTCTTTCTAGGGGCTCAGGGAACGATGCTATGAGTCGGGCGTTGCACCAACTCTCCAAATCTCCGTTTTCACGGAGGATTGAGAAGGGGAGGCTTCCCAGGAGGTTTACTCAACCCACCTTTACCATCTACAATGGCCGGACTGATCCGGTGGAGCACGTGAGTCACTTTAACCAGAGGATGGCGGTGCATTCTCACAACGAGACCCTGATGTGTAAAGTTTTCCCCTCTAGCTTGGGACCTGTTGCTATGAGGTGGTTCAACGGCCTTAAAACGGGGTCTATAGGTTCGTTCGGGGAGCTTACTAGAGCATTCGCTTCTCGGTTCATTACGTGTAGCAGAGTACCTCGGCCATTGGACTCGCTGTTATCCATGACCATGAGGGAAGGTGAGACGTTGAAAGCATACTCCGACCGTTGCGGGAGATGTTTAATGAAATAGATGGCGACTTTGATGAGGTGGCGCTCGATACCTTTAAAGTAGGTCTTCCTGCGGTCACGACTGAGAAAGTCTTTGACTAAAAAGCCCCGTCATGAGCGTACGTCGCCTCGTGGACCGTATTGACGAGTACAAGAGGGTGGAGGAAGACCAACGGCAAGGAAAGGGTAAGGAGAAGGTTATCCGCGGGTGAGAAGGGATTTCGGGTCGGACAGGTACCACAATAACAAGCCGAGGCGAGATTACGTTGGGCGATGGCTCGGCGGCACCTCGGGCGGTGAACAACGTGTTCCGAGAACCGATACATCGATTCTTTGGAGAAAGTTCGTAAGGAGCCCTTCTTTAGATGGCTGATAAGATGGCGGGAGACCCTGCAAAGAGGAATCAACCTCTTTTGCCGACCACCAAGATGTGGGCCACACTCCGAGAAGCTGTCGGACCCTTTGGAACCACTTGGAGCAACTTGTCGGTGAAGGAAGGCGAAGCGGCTTTGTGCCAACCTAGCGGGCGGGGCGATCGATGGTTCAAACAATCGAGAGGAATAATTCATCTCGGGTGGCGTTAGGAACAATTAATGTTATTTTTGCTTTTGCACAGGACCGGCTCGGCTCCGCGAGGGTGATGACAGTTTCACATCCTCGAGGCGAGGAGTTGGGGCACGCGAGCCGAAGAGGTCTAGGCTAAATTCGCTTGGGATTCTCCGAGGAGGATAAGGTAGGGACTATCCAACCCCATGACGATGCTCTTGTAGTTACGCTTAGGATAGGGAACTATGATGTGAGGAGGGTAATGATAGATCAGGGCAGCGGTGCAGATATCATGTACCACGATCTATTTAAGGGGTTAAGATTGAAGGCGGAAGATCTTACTCCTTATGACTCGCCACTTATAAGCTTCGAAGGGAGGGCGCGTTGTGCGAAGGGACGGATTCGTTTGCCGTTCAATCCGGCTCGAAACGGTTGAAGTGGATTTCATTGTGGTTGACACGTACTCTCCATACACGGCCATCCTCGCCGGGCCTTGGTTGCGTACTCTCGGGCTGTCTCCTCTACCTTGCATGTTAAAGTTAAATTCTCCTCGGGGAATATGTTGAGGAAGTTCTTGGCGGCCAATCGGTGGCCGGAGCAATGCATATCGAGTTTGCCGATCTTTGCACCGGACGAAGCCAAGTCTTCGACTTTGATCACCAAAGACTTATAGCGGTTAACGGCTCACGATGCATCTAGAATGATGGCTGGAGAGGAGGCCCGTGTGAGGAGTTAGAGAAGTTTTTGATAGCCGATGATGCGGAGAGGTTCTTCCAAGTCGGCATACGTTTGTCTCACCGGGAGAAAATGGAGTTGTTGGAATTTACGAAGGACAATATTGATGTTTTTGCGTGGGACCCGTATGAGGCTCCGGGTGTAGATCCAGAGCTTCGTTTGCCATCGTTTGAATGTCAACCACTGCCATTGTTCCGAGAAGGCGACCACCTCGGCGTTCTTCCAAAGAACATTCCGAGGCGATAAAGGAGAAGAGGTGCTCAAACTTAAGAGGGCCGGGGCTATTAAAGAAGTTTTCTACCACAGTGGGCCGGCGCACACGGTTGTAGTTAAAAAGAAGAATGGAACGTGGAGAGTATGTGTGGACTTCACGGATTTGAACAAAGCACGCCCCAAGGATTCGTTCCCAATGTCGCGTATTGATCAGGCGAGGTGGACGCCACTTGTCGGACATCCTCGGATGAGTTTTTTGGATGCCTTCTAGGGTTACCATCGAGGATTCCCTTGGCGGTGGAGGATCGAGAAGACGGCTTTCATTACTCCAACGGGGAACTACCACTATAAGGTCATGCCATTTGGGTTGAAAAATGCTGGGGCTACTTACCAAAGAATGATGACCAGGATGTTCGAACAGCAATTGGGGAAGACCATTGAGGTGTATGTAGATGATATGGTGGTGAAGAGTAAAACAATACCTTCACACGTCAAAGATCTAGCCGACACCTTCCAGGTGCTAAGAAAGTACAAACTGCGCCTTAACGCCTCAAAGTGCTCTTTTGGCGTGGGGTCCGGAAAGTTTTTGGGTTACATGATTACTCACAGAGGCATAGAGGTGAACCCAGCGTAGGTCAAGGCTATTCAGGATTTGCAGCCGCCTCGGAACCCAAAAGAGATCCAGAAATTGACCGGAATGATTGCCGCATTGAATAGGTTTATTTTTCGGTCCGCTGACCGATGCCGTCCTTTCTTTCAATTGTTGAATAAATGGAAAGGGTTTCAATGGACCGAGGATTGCGTGTTAGCTTTTCAGCAGCTTAAGCAATATCTTTCTCGGCCACCCATTTTGTCTCGCCCTGAGGCGGACGAGGTCTTGTTTGCTTATCTAGCAGTGGCCGTCCACGCGGTCAGCCTGGTCCTTATAAGGAATGAAAGCGGGGTGCAGAGACCGGTCTACTAAGTCAGTAAGTCTTTAAATGAGGCCGAGGTGCGCTATTTGCTCTTGGAGAAAGCACTTCTGGCCATAGTTCACGCCACGCGCAAGCTTCCTCATTATTTCCAGTCTCACACCGTAGTGGTTCTGACCCAATTGCCTCTCAAGGCGGTGTTACGCAGCGCCGATTACTCCTGGTAGGGTGGCAAAGTGGGGAACCATTTTAGGGGCTTTTGACGTTAAATACAAGCCTCGCACCTCGGTGAAGGGCCGGAGTCCTCGGCGGCTTGGTGGCGAGTTTGCGAACCATTGCTAGAAGAAACTCTAAAAGAAGCACACACGGATGGAAAATCAGTTGGTGTGATCACGGCCACAGTGCCTTCGACTTGGAAAGTGTACGTGGATGGGGCTGCTAATCAGAGAGGGTCTGGTGTTGGACTTGTTCTAATGTCCCCTGAGGGAATTGTCTTCGAAAAATCTTTGAGATTGACATTCTCGGCTACTAACAATGAGGCCGAGTATGAAGCAGTCTTGGTGGGCATGCAGATGGTACGTAGGATGGGTGGAAAGGAAATCCATGTGTTCTCGAACTCTCAGTTAGTGGTCGGCTAAGTCATGGGGACCATGGAGGCTAGAGACCCCGAGAATGCGGGAATATTTGGCCCGGAGTCGAGCGTCGACAAGGCTGAATTTGACTCCTTCGTCCTAACTCATATCTCTTGTAGTGGGAACTCCCATGCCGATTCTTTGGCTACGTTAGCACCGTACTCGGCTCAGGGCTCGCCCAGGATTGTCCTTGTGGAGGATTCCTTGGAGCCAACTCTTACCCCGCCAAGGCGGCCCGCATCCATCTAATAAGGCACGGACCTAGGCTGGATTGACCCGATCATATCTTTTCTTAGGAATGATATCCTTCACGAAGACAAGTCGAAGCGGATAAGATACGTCGAAAGGCGCCACGTTTTTTGTTGTCGAGGGGACCAAAGCGTACAAACGATCCTTCTCGGGACCGTACTTGTTGTGTGTGCACCCTCGAATCAACGGAAGCACTTGCGGAGGAACTACATGAAGGGATTTGTGGAAGCCAGCAGGGGAAGGTCCTTAGCCCATGGGCCTTGACTCAGGGTTATTGGTGGCCCAATATGCAGAGAGAGGCTCAAGACTATGCCAGAAAATGTGATCAATGCCAGAGGTTCGCCCCTAATATTCATCAACCTGGAGGGGTTCTAAACCCTCTCTCCAGTCCTTGGCCTTTTGCGCAGTGGGGATTGGATATAGTGGGGCCGTTTCCGAGAGCTGCAGGAAACAAAAGATAGCTTCTTGTGGGAACAGACTATTTCATTAAATGAGTTGAGGCCGAGCCCTTAGCAAATATCAGAGATGTTGATTCCAAGAAGTTTGTCTGGAAAAATATTGTCACTAGATTCGGTATACCACACACACTTATCTCCGACAATGGCGTTCAATTTGACAGCAAGGCCTTTAGGCAATATTGTGGTGACATGGGTATCATAAACAGATACTCCACCCCAGCTTATCCTCAGGGAAATGGGCAAGCCGAGGCCGTTAACAAGGTCATAGTTAGTGGGCTCAAGAAAAGGTTGGACGATGCGAAAGGCAGATGGGTGGAAGAGCTCCCTCATGTTCTGTGGACGTATCAGACCACACCGTGCAGGTCCACGGGAGAAACGCCATTCTCTATGACTTATGGAGCCGAGGCGGTGATACCTCTGGAGTCTGGTTTTCCCACCCTAAAGACGAGCTCTTTTAGCCCGGAGAATAACAGTGGGCTCCTGGAGAAAGGTCTTGATTTACTCGAGGAACGACGCGAGGCAGCTATGGTCCAAATGGCCTATTATCAACATAAGCTAAAACGGGGATATGATGCCCATGTGAAGCTAAAGCCACTTGCACCTGGTGATCTTGTACTAAGAAAAGTTGTAGGGACTTCTAAGAACCCAGCTTGGGGTAAGCTAGGACCCAACTAGGAAGGCCCCTATCGCATTGTTTCAGTAGCAGGCATAGGGTCATATCGGCTAGCTGACTTAGATGAAAGAATTATACCACGTCTGTGGAATGTAAATAACCTTAGAAGGTATTATTATTAATAAAACGTGCTTTTGTTGGTTAACATTTCAAAGTTATAAGTACCTTTAACATTTGAAGTTATTGTTCTTAAGAATCAAACAGAAACTTGGTTAAGTGTAGTCCTCGGACCACAAACCTTGTGGAAATTGATGTCTTGTCATTTGTTGAATAGAACCTTAGTTATGCCGGGTCCTCGGACCTCCTACTTTGGGGAAATTAACATTTGAAACTACTGTTCTTAAGAATCAAACAGAAACTTGGTTAAGTGTAGTCCTCGGACCACAAACCTTGTGGAAATTGATGTCTTGTCATTTGTTGAATAGAACCTTAGTTATGCCGGGTCCTCGGACCTCCTACTTTGGAGAAATTAACATTTGAAGCTACTGTTCTTAAGAATCAAACAAAAACTTGGTTAAGTGTAGTCTTCGGACCACAAACCTTGTGGAAATTGATGTCTTGTCATTTGTTGAACAGAACCTTAGTTATGACGGGTCCTCGGACCTCCTACTTTGGGGAAATTAACATTTGAAGCTACTGTTCTTAAGAATCAAACAGAAACTTGGTTAAGTGTAGTCCTCGGACCACAAACCTTGTGGAAATTGATGTCTTGTCATTTGTTGAACAGAACCTTAGTTATGCCGGGTCCTCGGACCTCCTACTTTGGGGAAATTAACATTTGAAGCTACTGTTCTTAAGAATCAAACAGAAACTTGGTTAAGTGTAGTCCTCGGACCACAAACCTTGTGGAAATTGATGTCTTGTCATTTGTTGAACAGAACCTTAGTTATCTTGGGTCCTCGGACCTCTACTTTGGGAAATTAACATTTGAAGTTCTTGTTCTTAAGAATCAAACGAAACTTGGTTAAGTGTAGTCCTTGGACCACAAACCTTGTGGAAATTGATGTCTTGTCATTTGTTGAACAGAACCTTAGTTATGCCGGGTCCTCGGACCTCCTACTTTGGGGAAATTAACATTTGAAGTTACTATTCTTAAAAATCAAACAGAAACTTGGTTAAGTATAGTCCTCGGACCACAAACCTTGTTACTGTTCTTAATATCTTGTCACTGTTTTTATTCTTATCACCCGTTTTGTGGAAATCATTATCTCACCATTCATTAATTTGGATCTCAAGTTCTTCATTTTTTAACTGTCATCCTACTGAAAGCAATATGTCAGATTACAAAGGTTTAACTATCATATGAATTGTCTAACTTTAACATTATTTGATGTCTAAATTAAGTTATGTGGCAGTTTTGAAGTCATAGTTATTTGCATGGTGGAGTTATACTTATTTATTCTGTTTTCCCTTTAACTATTTGTTATTGAAAGCTCTCATGGGAAGCACAAAAAGTATAAAGTAAAACAAAGACAACATGAACGAAAGTTGAATAAAAATCTTCTTCATTAATTATATACAAAGAAGGGGAGTACAGAAAATTCCTATACTAGGCCCTAAACTAAGGAAGGGGGGGTCTTGGAGGGAGCTGCTTTGCCCGGCCTCGGTACTCTTGACTCCAGTTCAAAGGTGGACAAAACTTACTTCCCTTTGTCTGTTAAAGGAACGAGGGGCTCCATGTCTTGGACTTGCTCCTTCTCGGCTCCATCACACTTGTCCTTCTCTTTATAGGAACCTTCAGGTTCTGTAGGATCAAGAACAAGCTCTTGCACCACAGGAGGAAGGGCAGGAGAGGCAGCAACAGGAGGGTCTTCAATTTCCTGTATGTCTAGGGGAAGCCAAATGTTCTTGGGCTTCCTCAGCTCGGAAGCTTGAGGAACCCCTGCTGCATTCATGGCCTCTCCCCAGACTTGCTGACAGTACTCTCGGCACAAGGCCGCAAAAGCCTCTGTTAGCTCTTCTTGTGTTCTAGTCACCCCCTCCTGATAACTGGCCTTCTTCGCGGCCTCCAGGGTGTGCTTGTGGGCGCGAGCTTCATCCTTCGCACACGTAAGCTCTTTTTCTAAGTCAGAGCGTGCCCGTTGGACTTGGGCAAGCTCGTCATCCTTTTGGCGGAGAAGCTTACGCTGCCCCTCCACTTGTCCCTCCATCGTCTTCAGGCTGGCCTTGTCACCATCTCTTTCTCTTTTCAAGTCGGCCACCTGTGACGTGAGCTTCCCGTTTTCAGCTAGGGCTGGCCTAGGGACCTTCTACTGCCTCTTGTCTTAGCTCCTGTTCCATCCCGGCGCGCTTAGAGTCATCCACGAACTTCTCGGCCGCGAAAACCTCTTGGATGGGCCAAAATGTTAGGAGGTTAAATGCGGCGAAGTGTTTACAAATAAAAATATAATAGGAGTGTAAGATGGAACTTACCGAGGCTAAACCCCTCTTTAACGAGAGGAACATTTCGGCTGGTCCATCTTCTCCAAAGATTCCATATCCTTGGGCGGCGAGAGGACGCTCAAACACCTTAGCTAAGTGGTGTGCGTGGCCCTGTTGGGCCCCGCCTAATGAGTGGCGGGGAATTGGGGCGCCGTCCGGCCCGAGTCGGGAGACCGAGCGGGCGGTGCTTGGCGAACCTCGGCCACGTCCCGGATCTCCCATTCTCCAGGCGGCGGGCGCGCCCTTTGCCTTGTCCGGCACGTTCTTTGGGCGGCGGTCGTGTTGTTTCAGCTTCTTTGACTTCTCGCCACCAGCCCCCTCGGCATCCACTTTTCTTTTCTTCTTAGAATCGTCAGTGGGAGGTTTTGGCTCGGCTGGAGGAGGGGGTGGTGGCAAGGCAGGGGGAGCTTGGGACCCTTTTGCTCCTTTCTTTGCCACTCGGGCGCCTCATCGATCGTCATAAGGTCCTTCGGCTTGTCCATCTCTTCTTCATTCAATGCGTGCGGGCGCTGTCACTAGACCAACGATCCCAGAGGCTTCAGCTTCTTCTTCTTCCTCGTCGGAAAGGATAACAAACGGGTTTCCGTGAGGTCGTGGGGAGTCCTCGAGCCGAAACTGGTCTATCTCCTCGTCCAACGTGTTCGAGGAAGACACCCGCTCCTCTGGAACAGCAATTGCCTGAGGGCGCACAGCGAGGGGAACTGCCGCTATGGCCTGTGCGTACAACACTGTATTTGGGGCGTCAGGGATGTCGTCGTCGGCCAGAAAGTGGGGTTTGGCTACGTTAATTTTCCTACGCCTTCGGTCACCCGCGATTATCGCGTTCTCGATCTCCTGGAAGTCCGAGGAGAAGGGATTGTACCCCAAAATCAAATGGGCCGCTCTAAGTTGTAGATCTCTGCTTACGAACACCTCGGAGCGTAGCACTCTGTTCAAGTCTGCAACGTTGCAGTGGCTTTGGCGCGGGCGCACGTTTTGCTTATCTGCAGAGAGAAACATCAAAATAAGAGAATACGGTCAGATACGTAGAACATATAATAAATTAAAGTCAGACGCTCAAGTAAATGTCAATACATATTCCTAGATGATTTAGGAAGTTAGGGGAAGTTAAATCCTAAGGTGTCGCACCTGGATCTCCCTACTCAACAGGGCAGTGGGGGCCGTCGTGCCAATTGCCAGAGACGATGAGGTAGTCGTCCTTCATGCCTTTATTGGACTTGGGCAAACAGGAGATCAACCTAACTACGCTGGAGCAGGATTTGATGTAGTAACCTACTCTAGTGAGTTTGTGGCATTCGTACATGAAGACGACATCATGCCAGGTGAGGTTCAGACCCATTTGCTCGTTTAGAGCGTCGACGCAACCCAAAACTCTAAAAACGTTTGGGGCGCATTGATCGGGACACAACCGGTGGTTGCGGAGGTACTCCCTGGTTACAGGCTTCATTGGGAGGGTCATCCCACCTTCTACAAAGGCTACCATTGGGATGATAACCTCTCCAGCCTTCCTAGAACTGGCCACGGCTTCCACCGGGCAATATTCTAAACCTACGTCGCTGGGAATACGATACTTGGCTCTATAGCCTTCCATCCCAGCGGCAGTATCAACTAGACACTTGAACTTTCCCATCAGAAAGGAACGAAAGGCTAAATTCTAAGAGGGGGAATGATTATAAGGGGAGCCGAGGACAGGGTCCGAGGAGAAAGGGTTAAGAAAAAAAAAAAAAAGGGGAACAGGAACTTACAGACTTGAAGTTGTGCGAGTTTCCACGGATGTCTGCAGACAAAAGGTGATTGCTGATGTTTTGATGGGATTAGCCTCTGGAGAAATAAATGAAGGCGCAGGTTCCCGAAGCGTCACGACGTGCAGGAAGCGGCCTCGAAATGGTATTTGTCCCGCCCAAATTTTCATGGAGTAACAAGGACCGTTGGATGCTCATCTCACCGTTGAACGTGGGGGACAAAGTATAACTTACAGTAATAAATGCGCGCGTTTTTGAAAATAAAATTGCCAAGTGGCATCCTCTGGGACGCGAAACGGTCTTCACATGTGTAGTTATTTACGGAACGTGTGGGGAAAGTCTTCGTTGGATCAAAACCCTATTTTTCTCCTCGGATGATGAAAAATAGAGTTTTGAGGGGCTATTGTGGGGAGTAAAAGGACCCAAATGGGCATATGGGCCTTTGGACTGTAGCATGGAGGGCCGACCTACCCCAGAATTGAACTCTACGAATTGGCCAATACGCCGAGGGTCCAAGGGTGCAGCCGAGGACGACCTTCTCCTCGGACAAGCCCAAGAGAATTCAAAGCTTCATTATGAAGGTCAAAGCACAACTCTAGAAAGACTAATGGTTAAAGGGGGAAACTCTGAACCTTCTCGATACACCAGTATTAAGGAAAATATCTAGAGCAAAGGCTGCCACCTCCGCATTAAAGGCTCTGCACCTACCTCCCTGGCCGCATTAATGGGGAAGTGACCCCTGAACAGTAGGGTAGAAACTTCTAGTCAGGGTCCCAAAAGGCATCTAAAAAAGGGGTATTTAAGGGGGAGGAAGGCAAAAGAATAGGGGATCTCTCTTTTTCTCTCTCTCGCTTACTCTTTCTCTCTAAAGAAAAAGAAAAGAAATTAAGGATTGTAACCTGTAAGAAAGAAAGAGAAATAATAAAGAAGTAGTCCTCGGCTTGAGTCCGAGGAGATCCATTCGCAATTATCGTTCGTTATTTACTTGTATTTGTTTATAAAAGCCTGTTATCAAGCTCCCAGCACTTTTAACCTAGATTTCAAGCCCACACTCTACAAATTTTATTGTTTAAGGCTCATTGGGCCTGAGCCCATAATCTTCTTTGGGTCCAGGTGCAATTGTGCACTTACAAAAACCATGAGGTATATTTATTTTATATTGTATATATAATTAATTGTAACTCATGAAATGATACATCAAAATAAATCAATACTTGAAAATATTTTATTCAAATGGACAAATCATAACAACCATCTAAATATAATTGACAACTTAGGCTTAAACGAAAAAGTAACTTATAAGATAATTTTAGGCTTTGAAAAAAGTTGTGGATTAATAGCATTATTTTTATAGATAATTCATTTGTGTAGACTGTAGACAGGGATTTAATCATTTTTTAAAATCCTTTTATATTATAAAAAGAAATTCATTCAATAAAATGTAAATTAGGAAGGACTCATCGCCAAATCCAAAGACTAAACTTTTATCTACTTCATTACATGACTAAATCTTTATCTACTTCATTACATTATATATTTTTTTATTATAAAAAGAAATTCATTCAATAAAATGTAAATAAGGAAGGACTTGTCACCAAATCCAACTACTAAATCTTGATCTATTTTATTACATTAAGCTTTTTGTTATTGTTTAATTCTAGCATTTTAATTTTAACATGGTTTGATTGATTATATATGGTCCGCTGTCTTATTTTAATATTCAAAATATTTTATTATAGACTTGAGTGGATTATTTGATTTCATAGTTAAGAGAGTAATATTCGATATTGCATTAATTAAGATGATTTATTGCTCGATGAAGGAATGAAAATAATAATAAAATATGGAAAGAAAGTAAACTAAATTCTAGGTTATCAAGTGCCAAGACCAATCTCTAAGTAAAATCTAAAGGTAATGATTCTAAGGTATCCATGATTATACTTAAATTGATTGCTAGCTGAATAAGTCATAACCTAATTCATCTAATCAATTAACATATAAAGGAGCATAGTAAAAAGTTTGAAGCCTAAGTAATCACGCTATACATCAAATTGAATTGAAGATAGTACATAATGGATCAATTAGGACTAACGGCTAAGAAGTTAAATTAAACTTCAATAGAATAATATAAACAAGATTGAACTCAGTTATATGGTCAGGAGGAAGCACTTACAAGCATGAAAACCTTACAAACCCCTTTGAATGATGAAAAAATCTCATAAGAAACTAACATTACAATGATCATTATATAAAAAATATGTTTGTCAGTAGAGCATAATGTCCATTTCTTGAGAATGAGGGGTTGTTTGGTATGGAATTTTAAGCAATAGTTTTCAGTTTTTAAACAACATTATACGTATTTTCACACATTTTTCACTTACATGTATTTCTAAAAAATACAAACAACATTACTAAAACAGTGTTACCAAACGGCCCTTGAGTCTTCGATTTATACTTGAAGCTTTGGCAATAAAAAGTTGTTTTTTTCACGTGTCCATTTCTTGTTGGGCTTGCATAACCTTGTCACAAATGCTATTATGGGAATTGCCATGTTTGCCTTCGTTTTGTTCTAACACTTGTACAAATGTAATCTCGTTATTGTGCCACTTGTCGTGCTTTTACAATTTAAGAAATTTTAAATTAATACCAACAAATATTGTGAGATATGTTGGTAAATGCAGATTATTTAATTGGAATGAAATGTGGATGAATTATTTGAAAAATAAGGGTATTCGAATCTCTATATGTGAGTTCGGATTGGCTGGAGAAGTCTGAAATCTGAATCCACTCACTCACTCACTCGAATTGAGGGGGGCGGTGGGAATCAATATCATATAAGTATATTATTATTGGTCAGTTGTCACAATAACAAGCAGCTGTCTGGGTGGTGTAGTCGGTTATCACGCTAGTCTCACACACTAGAGGTCCCCGGTTCGAACCCGGGCTCAGACAATTGTATTTTATTTTTTTTGGCAAATTTTACTTAAAATTGAACCGTCCCTTTGGTTTATTTTCTACAAGAAAGTTATGCATTTTTAGATTGGGAATTCCGCCTCAAGAAGAGAGCTTAATGATGAAGTTAATCGTTTTTTTTTTCCTGCAAGATGAATGGTAGAGGAAGCTTGATTGGTTCTCAAATAAAAAGAACGGAAAGAATAACAATTTAGGTGAATTGAATTTTATATCCTCGCCAAATTATCATGTGAAATGCTATCAGTAAAAACACAAAAACAAAAAGGCAATAGAAGTACTGAAACAAAAATTCATGTCCCTGCTTTCAATAGAAATAATATCTTCCATTGGTCAATATGGGCGTTAACATTAATTTTCTTAAATCATCATGAAGTAACAAGTTAATTTTTGCCTTGACACATCAAGTTTCCATAAACTAGTTAATCAAACAAAGGTATTGACTATTGAGAACAGACGATGATAGGACCATTTATGATAGAGGCTTGTAAAAGAACTGTATAAAAATGTCAAACAAATTTGGTATTTTAAGTATACATTTGAGGACTCTCTCAATCTCTGACGACAATTCTCACCTCCGCTTATTGGGAAAAATAAAATAAATTAGCACAACACCATACAACTACCAATAATCCCCACACGAACAAATACCATCTTTGAAGTGGTGGAAACGATTCACATCTCGAACCAGAATCTCTCTATCCGTGAACTTAGAAATGAACTTGGTAACAGAATGACAATCTTCACATAACCTTAAGTTTTTGGTAATCCGAATGGTTTCCCCTTTACTTGTATTGATGAGTCCAAATGCAACAGCTAGTTTTTCACTATGGCCTAATACAATTCGTTCCTTCTCTTCTACATCAAGATCATAGAGAACAGCTTTAGTTTGTGGCACATAGCCCTGCTCCTTCATCTCTGTCGACAATTTAACCAACAAAGCATGGAGTTGTTCAATATGTGGATTAGTTTCATCAACAGATGCAAACGTGTAGACATGCCTCTTAACTTCTATCCAACTTCGACCTGGGATCTTTTGAAGTCCACGTGCTTCTAAAAGCTTCTTCACTCTTTTCACCTCATCCCACATACTAGCTTCGGCATAAATATCGGCTAAGAGTACGTAATTCCCAGCATTCATAGGCTCAAGCTCAAAAAGCCTTCTGCTTGCTCTCTCTGCAAGCTCCACATTGCAATGAATTCTACATGAGCCTAGAAGAGAGCCCCACACCTCAGGTCCTGGTTCAATCCGCATCTCTTCAATAATTTTGGCTGCTGCATCTAATTGATTGGCACGGCCAAGAATGTCAACCATGCAAGCATAATGCTCCACACTAGGATATATCCTATGTTGTTTAACCATAGATTCAAACACCATCTTCCCCTCCTCAACAAGCCCGGCATGACTGCATGCTCCCAAAACACTAACAAATGATACGTGACTTGGTGAGACTCCATGGTAGATCATTTCTTCAAAAATCTTAATTGCCCTCTTTCCACACCCGTGAATCCCATAACTTGAAATCAAGGAATTCCAGGAAACAACATCCCTCTTTTCCATCTGATCAAAAACCTGTTGCCCCAATTCAAGCTTACCACATCTTGCATACATTGTCACAAGGGCACTAATCACTGGCAGGATCGAGTCAAGGCCCCTTCTAAGAATATAACCATGAATAAGCTTCCCTTGCTCTAAAGCAGCAAGAGCTGCACAAGCTTGAAGCACACTAACCATTGTCACTGAATTTGGAATTGAATCCTGGGTCTCAAGAATCATTTCACGGAACAGTTCCAAAGCTTCAAAGGCCCTCCCATTCTTCACATAACATGCAATCATAGCACTCCATGAAACCACATTTCTCACTGGCATTTCATTGAACACATAACTAGCATATGAAACACACCCAAACCTTGCATACATATCCACCAAAGTAGTCGTAATATGAACAAGCGAGTCATACCCATGTCGCAAAATATGGGCATGAATCTCCTTCCCGGTATGGAGTAGCGAAATCAAACTCTCTGAAGCAACACAAGCCTTGAGCACATACGTATACGTGAACCTATCAGACGGAATTCCAATCTGATTCATCCGGCGATACAAATCTAAAACCTCCTGGCCATGACCCGCCAGCGTAAGCGCTCTAAAAAGCGCATTCCAAACATAAATCGTTCTCTTACGAGTTTCATCAAACACCTTCCGCGCATTATCAATGGCGTCCAATTCCGAGTACATATTAATCAGTTTAGTAGCCAGGAAAGGGTCCTGATCAAACCCAGCGTCGACGAGGTGGCGATGGACATCAAGGCCATCGGAGAGTGAGCTTTGGCGGGAACAAGAGAGGATTAAAAGCTCGTAGGTTTGTTGAGTTGGGTTAGGCTCGTGAGAGAGAACCTCAAGAGCTTGCTTGAGACTGCCTTGTTTACATAAAGACTGTATCAAGTGGTTGTAATTTGTTTCAGGTTTTGTGGGGTTTGAAGGGTTTAAGGTGAGAGAGCAGATGGGTGGCTTTGAAGAAGTGCGAGGTGTGCAGACTGAATATGATAATGATCGGAGAGTGTGGGGAGTGTGAAACTGAAGCGCCCACATCACATGAGAATTATCGATTATGGTGGGGGAGTCTCCTTCTGAAGCAGGCTATCTAATCTATAATGGCCTTACCACTAAAAGTTAGACTCTCAGATGGTTTCTGTTTAAGCTTAAAGATATGGTGGTGTCCACTATTGTTTACCGTGCTTTAGGTTTTGGGAACTATAATTCATACATGAGATGACTGTGTGAAAGCAATTGCTGGTAAATGATTGGCATTCACTGAACATGACTGTGAAATTACCTATTGATAAGGAGTAATTAGATCATCAAAAGAAATGAATCGTTGCTGTTACATTAGTTGGGCTTTTTTCTTTTTCTTTTTTTAATAAAACAACAAAGATAATGAATAGAACATAAAATAATAGAACAGAATAGGAAAAAAAAAATGGAACATGTAGGTTCAATAAATTTTGAAGCCCAAGCCAATAAATTTTAGTAGATTTTTTTAATATTTACATATTAATTATTTAACTGCTTGTATTTTTTTTTTTTGGGTTTAATTTATATTTTTTTTAAGAAACTTTTTGGTTTAAGATATACTATTGCAATTTAAGTTATTATATTTAGGTTTTATTAGGTCTCTTTTACGATTTGTTATAGAAAAATTGATTGTCAATAGTTATTTGACACACTCATAACAAATTTTTTATTTTGTTTAAAATAGTTGAATGTTTCAATTTATTTGGATTTTTATTTGCTCAATATTGTGGGGACTTTTTGGAGGTGGGGGAGAAGATGCAAAACTATACCATTATAAGTCAATTATCATTTTACAATCTATTGTTTATGTAACTGGGGGCCTTGACACTTTATAAATTGTTGGGAGAGGTGAGGCCTTCAACCTAGGTCTAGAGCCGACCCTAATATGGTATATCTCCTCCAGTTAGGGTTAGGGATGACAAAAATGCTTGTCTTACGCAACCCATCATGCCCCGCTCTGACTTGTGCAGATTTTCCTTAATCAGAGAAGGGATGGGAACTAGTTTTGTTCGCCTCAACTTGCCTCGATGTGTGTGTGTATGTGTATCTCTTAATTTATGCTATTTTGATACATATTCTTTTGCAATTCCTAAAATCTTTTTTTGTTCTCTCTCAACAATATCTCTATTGTCTCTCGCTTTTTTTGTCTCATCTTTATTTCATCAATAACAGGGTCATCTCATTCAATGTGGCTAAATACTTCTGATTTGTCTTGCCTTGCGCCAACCCTGCCTCTAAATGGGGACGAGACAAGGCCAAGACACCTATGATCTAACCATGCCCCTTCCAACTCTATTGCCAACCATACATTTTAGGGATGACAAAATATTTCTAGCCACCTCACATAAGTTTTCCCTATCTTGAAGAGGGAGCAAAGACAGAACAGATCATCCATGATCCAACCTTATCCTGCATGTTGTCACCCCTTCCTCTAATATGTTTACAAGGTTATATAAAAGGAAATATAAAGAAAATAATAATTTAAAATTACCTAATTCACTTTTTATCTATCATTTTCAGACTTTAGATAAAATCCAACATATCGATTTTATTTCATCAAGTATTTGTCTGTTATATAGGAATTTAGGACAACAATGTGAAACCTTTACAATTTGTGAAAATGCAGTTTTAAGTCTAACCTTCATGTTCAGCCAAAAAAAAAAAGGTCTAACCTTCATGGAGTGGGGATCTTTAACATTTGCTTCTTTTAAAACTTCATATTTGCAAGGTGACTAAAATATAAAGGTCATTATATGTTTGAAGTTATTTTCATTTTGGTACTTACGTTTTAAAATTTTTATTTTGGCATTTTCATCATAGTTTTAAAAATTAGACTGAACCAACCGATTAAACGGTTTATTGTGCCATCCATTTTGGTTAGTAATCTAACCGTTTATATTATATTTCTTTGCCTACTAGAGCTAGCTAGTATTACATAAAATAATTCAACATAAAATGACACTTAACAATCAAATTACCAAGGAATGAACGACAGGACCGATATGGAAACACAATCAAACGTGAAATGTCGAAATGAAAATTTTAGAATAAAAGACTGAAATAAAAACAATTCAACTAAACTTTAAGACACAAAACTGTACTTAGTCTTGCAATATATGCATAAGTTGGAAGTTTCCTGTCATTTACTTCTAGTCATAAGTCTCTAGGACAAGCAGTACGCAGTAAATCTACTCCATAGTGAAAATTCGGCTAAAAGAATTGGACAAGAAAGTGACATGCAATTTGCTCCAAAAAAGAAAAGAAAAAGAAAGTGACATGCAAAAGTTGAGTTTGATTGAGTCACGTTGTGTTAGCTTCCATCTCAATTATAAGATATTATTGGGACAGCTTTTTAGCACCATCAATACTTATGCTATTATGGCAGCCACTTTTGATTTCATGACCTGCCAAAGTTGACCTTTCAAATGACCATTAAAAAGAAAATTTGACTGAAGGCTACCAAAGCAGAGGCTGTGAAGTCAGCCTCACATTCTCCAAAATACCAGCATTCACTGCCAGTAATTTGCTTCTATATAATAAGAAGCCATGTGAGTTAGGCATATATCTTTGTAATGCCACCATTTTTGTAGCATATGTAAGAAAGTTTAGTGGGATTCAGCTCAAGGCCCCAACATTTCCAATGCACAGCAGCATTCTGAATGCAAGGCTTAAAAACCAGAATTATAAAGATTCTTTAATTGAAAAATGTTGGCAGATAAAACATTTTCCCAGTGGTGTCCATATTCTATGGTGCCAGTCATTTACATAACTCAGTGTATTTACTCACACCATAATTTTGGTGAGAGAACTTTGACAATCAATTGAAATGATAATACTGCCTTTGCCACCAGCTTGAAAGGAAGTTGGCTCCAACGTGAGAAGTTATAAAGCTCCTTCTGTAGACAATAATTTTCCAATATATGACTCATACCTTCAACACAAAGTGATATTAGATATTCCACTGAAGTTTGAAGGAGCTTCAAATCCAGCCTTTTCATCTTCTAACTGCTTTGTCTTGAATCAAATGAGGCATTCTGCAAGCAAGGTGTCAACATCAGCCAAAAATGAAAAGTATACATAACAATAATGACAATTATGGTTTAGAGAACAGAATTGAGTGACTACACAAAATAAATTGGAAGTGAAGAACGATTGCCAAAACTCCACTGCTGTGCACATTTTATTCATTATAGCTGTAGCTTTTCATATTAACAAAAAATACCAAGTTTCCGAGATAAGATGCTATCTGGTAACTTACATTGGCAAGTCTAGGGGCAATTCAGACTGCAGTTCTTGTGTCTTGTTCAAATGAACTTAGACTTTTTATCTGTTGGCTTAAGAATTTGAAAAGAACACATTAAGCTGTCATCAACACTCATCATTGCACCAGCATTATCAAATTCACCACAATAGTTGGGGGCAGAAAATATAGTAACAAGTTGCCTCTCAGCAAAGAATTCATACCCGTCCTCAACTACCTGGAACAAGATGCATCCCAGTAAGCTTCTTGAGTTACAAAAAGTAGGGGCAAAGAAGAAAAATTACAGACCTGATGGGCACGACAAACAAGGTCCATATCATTCTTCGTTAAGAAATCTGACACTCGATCTGGACCAAAGGTGTAAGAGACTCCACGGTCATTCATTCCCCAGCCTTTGACATCTCTACCAGGATCCGACCAAAGTAAATCACAAAGCAAACCGGAATCTGGAACGTCAGTTGGACGAGTTAAGTTCCTGATTTGATCTAAATTTGTTAAATCAGGGGAAAGGCCACCATGCATGCACAATATTTTGTCGTCTATGAGCGCGGCCACAGGAAGACAATTAAAACAATCAGTAAAGATTTTCCAAAGTCTTACATTGAACCGACGTTTACATTCATCATAAAATCCATATATCCGATTAATAGATGCACATTCATGGTTCCCTCTCAAAAGAAAGAAGTTCTCAGGGTATTTGATTTTATAGGCAAGCAAAAGGCATATTGTTTCTAAACACTGCTTGCCACGGTCTACATAGTCCCCTAGGAATAGATAATTGGCGTTGGGAGGAAACCCCCCATACTCAAAAAGCCTCAAAAGATCAGTATATTGGCCATGAATGTCACCTGGTAAAAGAAGAAAAAAGATTAGTATTAGCTCAACACAACGCATACAAAATAACATTTGAAACACCTGTCTTGGAACATCAAAAAGTAGTCCAGTCAAAGTCATTAAGCCCCCACTTGTTTGCAATATACTATCTAAAATATGCTTTAAAACAAACTAGTGCATCAGGGGGACAAAAATAAATCAATAGAAGAGAACTTATTGGCCAAATGAAGTGCTCAAGTAGAAAATAATGGTAAACATTCTACCTTCTGGAGTTAATTCTATCAGAAAATAAATTTAAAACCACAAACTACCATACTACGAATTAGGTAAATTCAACATTCTATCAATGCTTGTCAGTTTAAAACAAAAGTATGAAGGGAAAGTCAACATGTCAGTATTACCATCAACTTTCTCCCTGTTAATGAATGCCATTTTCCATGCTTCCAGCTTTTAAAACTCATGGCAAGTTGTTTTGGGAACTTTATAAATAATATGCTTCCAGAATCAATGTTTACATGCAGAGTGAATTCTGAAGCTCTAGTCCACGTTGCTTATCACTTGTATCACTATTCTATCAACTATGTTTCGGATTTCTTACATTCAGTCATATGGCTATTACCACGAAGGCATTTCCAACATTTAGTCATGTCACTCTCCTAAGTTATGTGACTTTGGACTCCAGTCCAATGAAGTCATCTATAGAATACACAACTCAACTAGAAGCTGTGGTCACAGAATCAATCTCAAAGTGTCTGCAATAAGAACAATCCATTAAACACACAACCTTGATAAGTAGGAGTGTATTCCTTAATTACCTACTCTCACGACATTTATATTAAAAAAATGTGTTGGGACTCAATGTCATCTTTGCCATGGCATATCAAGCACACTAATAAAGTTGGCAAGTTCAACATAACCCACAGGCCCTTCCCAGTTTAACTAGGTTTGAGTTAAAGCATCAATGTATGGTACCACAAACAGTTTTGTGCAGACAAGGCCATCCAAAATCAACCAATACCCTCCAAGTTATAACAATACCATCAGTTTTATTGAATATAAAGGAAATTAAAAAAAGATCAATAAACATATACATCATTTGGATACATCAAAAGCAAATGTATGTTTCATAACTTTGGCAAATGTCACCATAAACTCATCCATTGATTGTAGTCAAAACATTCAAGATAGACAAACACATCCCTCTTTATGTTTGAAGCTTGCCCTATTTTGTTGAGCTATTAAAAAAGGTCGTACCCAATGCACAAAACATTCAAGATAGGGTTAATGCTTTTAGCCCGTTTGAATATATAATGTTTAGACTCATTTAGAAGTATACTATCAATAAACAATTTGGCTTCTTATTCTCTATTTTTCTGGTGAAAAACATATCTCAACCTTCTGGACTCAAGGTATTTTTAGGGCTAGTCATGCACAAACCCTTACCTTAATCCACTTTCACCCTAAGTCATCAATCCCTGGAAATACCCATTCTTCCTAGCATTTGATGTAGAGGGGCAAGAAAAGGCTTCAGCTAATTCTTCAATCTACCCAGAGTCTTCCTCACAACTCAATAATAAGTTAATCTCTCCAATCTAGTACATTTCCAGACAACCCATGGCAACACCAAGGAGATTTTCTTAAATACTAAGAGCACTAACTAAACACCATGGTTCAGTTTGCAATAAAAACGTATCAAATTCACCAACAAGATGTGCAAAAGTTACATCTTTCCTTCCTCTGAAGAATCACAGAGATATTAAAGCATAACATATAGCAAAAACATAAGAATCCCATCAATCAGCATACTAAGAACGTTAAAAGTCTGGACAGCTGAAAGAAACCCAATTCAGCTGTTTCATGCCATATGACATACAAACAACCAGAACATCAAAGTTTCTTCTCAAACTCATAAACTCTCCTTTGCCAATCCCATCCTATCAAAACCCAGTATTTTAAAAACCAACCAGCCAAGACCAATAACAAACCATATATGTGTCTCTGAAGCCAATGTTCAAAACATAAATCCAAACCCCAATCACCCAAAATCCCAACTCCATAGAAAAGAAGGGAAAAAACACTACAAAAATCAGAGACTGTTCAAGATTCAAAAAGAAAAAAAGAAATTTTTGTTAAAGAAAGTAAAAGAGTTTGACC
The DNA here is from genome assembly GCF_040712315.1 of Castanea sativa. NCBI lineage: Eukaryota > Viridiplantae > Streptophyta > Magnoliopsida > Fagales > Fagaceae > Castanea > Castanea sativa. The sequence goes on from NC_134020.1 coordinate 29,446,497, forward strand.
AAGAAAACACACCACAGATCTTGATGGGTGCTTCAAGTTCGAGAAGATTAGGCTGTTGGAGGAAAATTTCTCTGGAAACAGTACAGAGCTGACGGATCTCGCTCTCCATGAGCTGAACCTGCTTCCCTGCTCTCACATGCTTATACTCCAATAGCCTGTTGATAATGTCATCCAGTACACCAGAGTCCATTCTCAAAAATCCCACCACAAACCCAGGAACTGAACTGATGAAAGACTTCTCAACTTCTATTCTATGAGAACCAAAGCTCTCTTCTTTTTTTTGGTCACTTGGTCCTGTCTTTGTTCTTGTTTTTGTACTTGTGTTTGTTTTGGGTTAAAAAACTAAAAATCTTTCCTTTAATTTTTTTTTTTAATGTGTAGTAGTAATTATTTGGAGTAAGGAGCGGACTCTTTTTGAAATGGTTTGGTGAAGTGGGGGGTTGGGGGGCTGCTTTGAAAGAAGAGAAGGTGGAGAATGTGGGTGATTTTATTGTTTATTGTTTATTAATATTAGTTTATTACTATTTATTATTATATTATAAATTTTTGCCTAATGTTTTAGTTAGTTATTTACTATGTATGATTTCATTGATTCTATATTTAAAAAATTTAAGGTGGGAACTGGGAGGAATGGAAGAGAGCTGGGCTGCAATTTCGATGTGACGTAAATGACTATGAAGTTTGATTCATCCAAGTTTATTTTCTTATATTCCTAAAAAATGCCATTCAGTTTGACTTTTATAAATCTTGGTTTTTGGATAAACCACCCCCCCCCCCCCCCCTTACTGATTTGAATCATCAATTTCTTACTTTTCTTTAAATTTTAAATTTTTATTTCTTTTTTGCTATGTCTTTATCATCATCATTATCATCATCATTGTATTGATAAATATTGTTATTAGTATTGTTGATCTTTGAAGACACATTGCCCCCACCGATGAAATCCATATAAAAATGTTTCTGATCTTAGTTAGCTCTCACACACTCTTTTTGCTTATAATGTAGTTTTGATACTTGACTGAATTTCAAAAAAAAAATTTATCAACCTCACATCATGGAATAAGTTTGGTCAAACACAAGTTGAATTTAATCTAAAAACGATATTGGTTTCCCATTTTCTCATTTTGAGCTACACTAAATAGGATAGAATGTTATCTAATCTAATATTAACTCAACATCAAATCAATTACTCATAGCATACAGTATTTCAATTATTATTGTCTCTAATCATGATTTTGCCAAGTGCTAAGACCTACAAAGAGGGGCTTCAAAAAGTCTCATTAATTTAAACACAATTCCATTCTCCATTCCGTACATAAAATTTGTTGAATGAGCAGTGTGAACAGAAATTTTCCCCATTACACCCATGTGCATGTCCATTTAAGGAATATAAATGATGACTAAAGATTGCTCCCAAATTAAGGAAGGTTTTGAAGGGAGTAAAGTATAGAATGTCACTCACCATCTTGACTCTTTGACAGTCATAAGATCAATAGGAATGAAAGGAAAAAGTTGTTTGGAGGGAAATAATTAAGCCCGAATGTGAGAACTACCAAATTTTACTATGGTAATTATTTAGTCCCCAAATTAATTATGGCTTAGTCGGCTAACCTAACAATTCAGTCCAAATTAAAGTGATTAGCCAATTAATTTAAACATGGATGATAACTTAAGCATGTAAAAACATGTAATCGAACAACCCACTGAAAATCACCACGAAGATAACACATGGATGTGTTATTGAAGAAGAAAACTTGAGAGTACCAAGTATAAAAACCTCTTCATGATCTTATGGGCAAAATAGACCATTAGAATAAATAGTTGCAGTATAATTCACTCACAAAGTCAAAACCCTCCAAGCTATATAGCAAAATTGTATTTGAGTCCTCCAAGCTCTTGCTAGCAACCGAATCCACAAGTCATTTCGTACTCTAGCACTCATACCTACAAGTTAACCCACCAACTGCATGATCTAGTCTCCTTAATCACTCTAAGGCCCCTTAGAGATTTGGAATTGCTCCAATGATTCCCAAGAACCAGACAGCACCAAGAATTCTAAAGGTTTATTTTTGTGTAATGGATTTAATCTCCTCTCATAGGATATCGCAATTTGAGAGGGAGAAGGTAGAGAGAATGAGGACTTTTGAGCTTTAGAGTTTTAGGTCTCTCTTTAGCTCTTCATATGGGAATTTGGTGTTTTTCTCACTTTGAAATTCTTGGGAAATGAGAATATATATAGTGAGGGCATGAGTTGAACAGAAAAGAGAAAAATAACTATATCCTTTTAGGTTCTTAGAGCATTCTTATCAAGCCTTGTATATGCTGAAAGATGCTTTTTTAGCATTTTTAACCCAAAAGCTTGCTCCATCAAATGTTATAAATGGTATAATTTTTGCAATTGATGAACAGTGCAATCTCATATTTGAGACAGCACTGTTCACTAATTGTAAAACTTATATTATTTTTTTATTCGATGGGGCCCACTTTCTTTTCTTCTTTTGTCTTTCTCATTTTCGTTTCTTCCTGTTTCACCATTTCTCCGCTCTCTCTCCCCTTCTACTCGACGTCTCTGCCTCCCTCTTTGACGAAACCCAGGCTGGAGCATCAAGCCAAGCCGATTTCTTTGTTTTTTTTATTCACTCAACACTCTCTCTCTCTCTGCTCTATCTTTCTCTTTCCTCTCTCACTTCTTTCTTCTCTCTTCTCTCTCTGTGTTTCGTCGATGAGTGGGCTTCGCCGATGATTGTGCTACGACTTGTGGGATGCCGATGGCTGTGGTTTGGTGATTGTGGTCATGGATTGTGGGTCTGATGGCTGTGGTTCGGTGGCAGTGATGGAGGTTTCTTCTTTTTCTCTTTTTTTTGTTTTTTTTTTGTTTTTTTTTTTTTTGCGTGGTTCTTCTTGGGCTCCGATCATGCTAGGTCGACACAAAATGACATGCTATCAAATCTTTGATTTTATTTTGGGTTTTGATTTGGTTTTGGGATTTTGGGTCTTGATTTGGTTAGGGTGGGTCTTGATTTGATTTACAGGTGCAAAGGAGGACGTCAAGCCGCGATGTGGAAGAAGATGACGACGGGGAGGGAAGTGGTGTCCGTGTCCAGTGGGTTTTGGTTCGGCGTGATGGGTTTGCTAGTGGGTTTGCTGGTGGCGGTGATGGTGAAGGTTTCTTCTTCTTCTTTTTTTTTTTTTTTTGTTTTTTTTTTTTTTTTGTGGTTGGTGGTGGTGAGTGGATGTGGTGGTTGTGGAGGTGTCTTTCTGCTGTGATTTTTTTTCTTTTTTTGTTAATGGTGGTTATGGTATGGGTGGTGGGTTTTTGGTGGGTGGTTGGTAGTGTGGTGCCGGCAGTACTAAGAGAAAGAGAGAGAGAGATAGAGGAGAGAGAGGAAAAATAAAAAATTATTGAAAAATAATAAAGAAACATTATTTAAATGAAATGGTAAAAAAAATAGAAGTTTTGATATAGGTGGTATTGTAAAGTGGTGTGTTATATGTTATAAAATTGGGTTTTGAGATGCTATATGCTATATTTTTTGACATATTTGATAAGAATGCTCTTACATTTTCATATGTCTGAAGCATAGTTTTGAAACCCGAACTGTTCATTGAACCGTACAAGGGAGAGATTCAAGGTTTTTGAGATCGAATCGAGGTTGAACCAGGGTCAAACCGTGATGATGTCATAATTAATTTAATAATTAATTAAAGCCTAAATATAGATATTAAATTTATAAAACTAGCAAAATTGACTAATATATCTATATATGTGAGGAAAATTTAATGATTTTCAAGCATATATTTAATAATTAAATATGAAAGTTAATAAAATAAAATAATAACCATGACAACATTAAAATTTATGATTAATTTTTGAAATAAAGTTGAATATCTTTGAAGGATTTTAATTATAATTTTTTTTTTATTCCTTGTAAGAGATGGATAATTTAATTAAGTAGAATAAAATTGTGTTAAGTTATTTTTATTAAAAAAAGAAAGAAAACTTGTAAAGGGGTTGGACCGCACAGTTCTTGCCACCGGTTCGTGTGGTCCAACCCCGGTTTTAGGGATTCACGGAATTAACAAAAAATCCTGTTCTTTATGCTTAAAAAATCGGTTTTCATCCTGGTTTCCGGTTTGATCTCCCGGTTCGGTTCGGTCCGGGTCTAAAAACAATGGTCTGAAGTGAGAGGCAAAATGGGGGGAGAAACCATTGTCCAATTAATTTTCAATCCAAAACTCATATTTCCAATTCACCTCATAGACCTAGTTTTAGAGGTATGAAATTCTACAGACTTCAGCTTCCACTTCAACACTTGCACACTCCACCTCACTAACTCAAATACAAATTGAATACCCAAAAAATACAGAATACAATGAAATTGAAAATTTTGATTATATGAAAATTTTACATGGAATTAGCCAACACTATAAGATATGCTAACAGAAAATCTAAACATTCTCTCTAAATATATGGCTTTAAAGCCAAGTCCGAGTGAATTAAACAAATAGAAATAATTCAACTTGATTGTTGCCAGACACTTCTTACTATATGAATAACAAAATCTAGTGAAAATCTTGAGAATGTTCCAATCTTGTAGCTAGCTATAAGCTGCTGTGAGATTGAACTCGACCCTCAGATCTACTTTTTAAACTAATTAAAGGATCAATAATTTCCAGCATAAAGAAAAATAGAAAGAAAGAGCTGTTATCTTATGCAAGTTTGAAATGCACGACATTTGTCTCTTTTGTACTCCATTGTTATGTAGTTTAAAGCCTAACATTTCTCAGTCATACCATTTATACAAATTTTCTAAGGGTCGAATATGGCATATTTAACATTCTCAGGCATTTACTTTTCTTCGTAACAAATAAATGTGTCTCTGTACGTGTGAAAAGAATAATGATTTAAGCCTATGACTATTTAATCCTTATAAGGAAGTTTACATTGTAACTTTCTTGGGTAATCTGATAGATTGCATAATTTTATTGACATGAATGTTCAAAATCAAATTTCATACCCTCCACTTTCCATTCAAATGAATCAATTTCCTTACAAACATATTCTCCCAAGACTGAAAAAGTACAAAACACTCAATAGTATTGTTGATTCTTGTTAAAAGTCTTCAATTTCCAATTGTTGCTATCTCTGCTTACGCAAGTAAACTATACAATTAGAAACTTAGAAAACAAGTAACAAAAAAGTGTTCATCTAAAAAATGCATTAGTAGAATGAAAACAACTATACATCTACTACCTCTCATACTTTGGTAGTTACAAATGCTCAGTAATCACTTTGCCTTCACTCAAACTACACGTCTACAAGTCTACAACCTACAGAAGACAGAAGAGACACACACACAATTCTGAAGGATGGCTAGGTAATTAGCCATTGTATTTGCTCTAGTTTTCTTGACCATGACCAATTCTCTAATCAAAATTAATACCTGACTTTACCACCCCCAAGAGCATCAATGACAACAAGTTTGATTGAATTTTTTTCACAAACACCGGTTTAAAAAGTGGTGCACTTCTTCTAACAGTGGCTTGGGATAGAGAACCATGTGCATTGAAATGGACTCGTTAAATTAACGGACATATTTATGGGTTAGGGTTACTTATCGATTCAAGAAACTTATTGATTATTGAAATGCGCATATAAGACCTTATAGTTTCAGGTAGGTCTTAGGCTAAGGTGATTTTGGTATGTGATCAATGGAAGTTCTTTATGTGAAATGAACTAGGATTTGAAGGAGATGAGATTATGGTTTCTTTTTTCTTTTCTTTTTTGATACGGAGATTATGGTTTCTAATAGATGAGGGTTTGCATGAGAGATTGATGATTGCATGGTACTGGTAATTGAATAAGTGACTTGTAACTTCTTGGAGAGAGTAATTAGTTAATTATCTCCAAAGAATGAGACTGTTTCTACGGTGTCTATACCTCCAAGAGAAACAAAAACTAGGGGTATTCAAAAATTAAAAAAAAAGAGTCGACCGATTTAACTGATTGACAAAAACCGACCAAGATTTACAATTTTGGTCGATTTTTCTCCTATACCAATCTGTACGGGTTTTTTTTGGGGGGAGGGGGGGATGAGTTTAGGCCCTTTAGGGTCTGGTATAGATGTTAGCCTTTCACCCAACACTAACCAAACCAATATATATATATTTATAAACATGTAAGTAGCAATAGCTCTGTGGTGTTAATTATGTCTGTATCTTTTCCAGGAAGACCTTATTTTGAGTCTTCGTTCCACTTGTTTTGGGGTTTTTTTTTTTTTTTTGAATAATTGAAATGATGTTGTGTTTTTTTATTCCCTTTATAAACATGAGAAGTATTTTTATTCTTGGCTTTATTCAGTGACAAAAGTTTTATTATTGGATTTTATGTTTGAGGTAGACTAAAATAATTTTATAAAATCTTAAATTGATTAAGAAACTACATTATTGCATGATTTGCTCTTGTATGATTTCAATTTGTGTTACAAATTAATGAAGAAGTCATTGCTTGAACGCGCATTGACTTACAAAAAATTTGTCAGACAATTTCAGATACTACAAAAAAAAAAAAAAAACTCAAAAATTCAGATATTAAAACTTCTGAAAAACCAAAAAATATTAATGAAAAATTATCACTCCTTGTTAAGTTTGGATTAAACAAAAATAATTTTGTTTTAAAAAAATGATGAGTTTGAGTTTAAGTTGGACTTGTTAAAAAGATAGATTTCACTCTTTGTTAAATTTGGACTAAACAAAAATAATTTTATTTTAAAAAAATGATGAGTTTGAGTTTAAGTTGGACTTGTCAGAGATATAGAGTTTTGCTCTTTGTTAAGTTTGGATTAAACAAAAATAATTTTGTAAAAAAAATGATGAGTTTGAGTTTAAGTTGGACTTTTCAAAAAGATAGAGTTTCACTAAACAAAAATAATTTTGTTTTAAAAAAAAGATGAGTTTGAGTTTATGTTGGACTTATTAGAGAAATAGAGTTTTACTCCTTGTTAAGTTTGGACTAAATAAAAATAATTTTATTTAAATAAAATGACAATTTTATTTAAATATTGTGCTGACGTGAAAATTTGTGGGAGTTTCAGAGGTTTCGGTTATATATATATATATATATATATATATATATAGATTTGGGATAGATGCATTTGAGTCTCTCCCTCAGTCTTGGAAAGTTGCATCAACTAGAGATCTCGCAACCTAGAGGCAACTAGAAGATAACTTAGGTGGCCCGCAAGCTCCACGTGGCAAGTGGTCTGGATGAGGTGCATATGTGTACCTCGGGACTAGGAATGGCAACGGGTCAGGTTCGGGCTGGGTTTTTTTCATACCCGGACCCAACCCGCGGGTTTGCCACAGAAACCCGGACCCGGCCCGTTTATTAAACGGATTTTATTCTTAGTCCCAAACCCACCTCGTCGGGCCTCCGCGGGCCCCGTCTCCTCATGCCTAGCCAAGCCCAAAATCAGAAATACAAACTTCGATTTATGATTTTTAGACCCAAAATCACAAACATAAACACAGAAATCCCAAACACAAATGTCAGATCTATCATTTTCCCTTTCAAAATCACAAACCAAACACAAATTTTAGATTTATGATTTTCCCTTTCAAAATCACAAACATAAACACAAACTCAGCTTGAGACAAACTGAACCCAGAAAGAAAAAAAGAAAAGAAAAAGTGGAGATCGAGGTGGAGCGAGGCCGTGAGGCCATCGGCGAGGAAGATGAGAGGGGCAGAGGGCTGTGCGACAGTGTTAGATCAGCGACGGCGAGGACGAAACGGCAACGGCAGAGGGCTGTGCCTGTGCTTGATTGCTTGTGGGATTGTGGTCGTGTGCAAAGGAAAGCTGAGAGATGAAGAAGGAGAGGTGGCCGTGTGAGACAGTGAGTGAGAGGGTTGAGATTGTGATTTGTGAGCTGGAGATAAGAGGCGGAGGAGTGAGGCTGTGAGGTGAAATGAAATGAGGGATAGAAAAATATAGGGTTTATAACTATGTATATACATAAGGGTATTTTAGTAATTATATTTATATAACCGGGTCGGGTCCGGGTTCGGGTTTTTATCTTAAAACCCAAACTCGACCCTATTTTTTATCGGGCCAGGTAAAATCCGGCCCATTAGGGTCAGACCGGGCTGGACCCCCGGGTCGGGTAAAAATTGCTATCCCGACTCAGGACTACCACGCAACCTTAGGTCTCGAACTGCATGATCTTTTTACTCTACATTTTGTTGTACCTGTCCAATGTATATTTGCCAGCATACACACAGTTGTGAGGCGTGGCAAAGACTTTAAGTAAGGGTGATATAAACCCTAGAAAATACATAAGAGAAATCCCAGAGAAGCCTATCATTGTGTATAAAGAGAGAGAGAGAGAGAGAGAGAGAGAGCCTTTTATTTTGAGAAAAACCAATACAACCTCCCTTTTCCATCTCCTTCATTGTATTGATTGAGATATTGTAAACACCTTCCTCACCCGTAAACACAGACCTTGTGAGTGAGAGAAAGACTATGGAAACTTGAGAAGCCACATTCAAATCCAATCTTATTGGTGGTGTTTCCATTGGTGCTTCAGTGGAGGGTCTTAGGTAAGCTATGAAGAGAAGGGACTCGAAGCAATCGGTTTCTAGCTGGAGCTTGGAGGGTTTAAGTACATATGGACTTAAATGGTTCTCAATGTCATAATGTACTGCAACTATCTTGCCTAATGGAGATTTTCGATGAGTGGTTGGGGGGAGAGGATTTTACGCTCAAAGTTCGGGTTTTCCTCTTCCTAAACACATCTTGGTGTTTAGTGTGATTTGCTTGCTTTCCCTTTATTTCCTTTGCTTCACTATATTGCCATGTCTTGTGTAGTGTAGTTAGTTTGTGTGGAAATTGGTTAAGTCATTTACACTTTAACTATATTGATTAGTTTAGTGTTAAAATTAACTTAGTTGTAAAAATTTTCTTTAGGTCTCTAAATACTTGCTAGGATTAATATAGCATATTTCAAAAACATAACCATAAAGCATGATATTTACAAGCCTCTAGAGTTGACCCCCCTCTCTCTCTCTCTTTCATGGAGCCATATCATTGTCATGGCCGTCACTAAAGAAAGCCAATCCTGAATTTTGTTGGGATGCAGTTAGTTTCATATATCTTCTTTTTGCTATTGTTCATCATATCCCAAACACTTACGGTATGTTCTATTGGGGTGAAGACTAGGTGGATGAAAAAGAGAGAGAGGAAAAGTGGAAATAAAACTTGTATTTTCCACTATTTGATACACAACAAAATATGTAGAAGAAAATGCATAGTCTCAAGTGTTTCCCACCTTAATCATCAAAAGATTTGACTTACCTCTAGTACTTTTTTAACTTAAATATTCTTTTGTTTTAATGAAAAATCGTCACATTACCAATTAACTAAATAAAATGTGGAATTAAAATCCGTTACCATTTGTCATTGTATATTTAAAACAAAAGGAGATATTTAATTGAAAAAGTATTGTAAGTAAACTAAACCTATAATAAAAAACCAATCTCCTCAAAATAAAGAGAAAATTAGGAGGAAATGGAGGCTTAAAGGAAAATTAAAGGGGAAAATTATAATAACTTGTATTTTTTTTCTTGTGTAATGATTGAAAATAAATACTTCTCTTTATATTATAATAGTAAATTCACAAAAACTATCTTTTTCCAATCTCTCATTTTCCCTCTTAACCAAACTAAGAAAATTTATATTGTTTAAAAGGAAATAATATAATTTAATAGAAGTGGATGATATTACGAACCATAATCTAAGATTTTTTAGAAGAATACTTTGTGCAATAGAAAAAGAATACTTTAAAAAAATTGTAAAAGGTCAGAAATATATATTATTAATAAAAAATTATGCGATTAGATCAACCAAACCAATACTTGCAAGACAAAAAAACTTAATTAGATTGGAAGACTTAAGAGCCCGTACAACCTGAATATTATGTTAAGTGCAATTTGAAAAGAAAAAAAAGGTAAAAGTTACACAAGAATTTACTAATGTGTACCCTTAGAGTATACATTAAAAAACTTTTTATGAAAAAATAAAAAAGTAATTAATTGTTTTGACATATTTTTTTTTAAATTTTCTATAAAAGCTTTCCTAAAATGAGTGGTTAAGGACGTACATTAACTAGACCCTTTATATATATAAAAATAAACTGATGTGATGATTTCAAAGTCGATTTTTTTTAAAGGGAAAAAAATACTTTCGATATATATATATATATATATATATATATATATATATATATATATACATATATATCAAGAGAGAGAGAGAGAGACACACACACACATACACAAAATAAAAGAAAGGAATTGAGATTTCTATGTGCCCGCAATGGAACATAAGCACCATCACTAGGTTGTAAATGAATCAAACCGTTCATAAAAGCTCGGGTTTGACTTGATAAAAAACTCATTCATGTTTTTTTGTTTAAAAACAAGCCAAGCCAAGCTTAAACTTTAGTTTTACGCTTGTTTAATAAACGAGCCGAACCCGAGTAAAAAATATTGTTCATGAACAAGCTCGTGAACATCAAGGCTCGATACAAAAGTAACAAAACAAGTTGAGTCTAGGCTTATTTATGAGTTTGGTAATAAAATTGATATGAGCTTGACAAGTAAACTCATATCTTTCTAAGATGTTAATTAATTATAAGTTAAGACTACTCATCCAAATCAAATAGACTAGATAATAAACTTGATATCAGCTTGATGATATACTTGTGTTGGAATTCAATCTCAAAAGCATGATATTGAGCTTGGGTTTGGGCTTGATATTAGCTTGAACTTGGCTTAACTAATGAATCAAGTTAAACCAAGCTGAGCTCAAACTTTTATAGTTTATAACGAGCTTAAACTTGAACATTATTTGTAGACTTGTATCAAACTCCAGCTAAGTTTGAACATTTTACTTTTACTGTTGAACCAAGCTTGAATATTCAATACTCGACAAAGCACGGCTTGTTTACAGCCCTAGCCTTCATACTACGGCCGCCTTCCTCTCTCAAAGGCATCTGATTAAAAATTACTTTAACTAAAGTCGGAGCCGAATTAAAATTAGGAATATAATATAGGGGAATGTTAATGGACTTAAACCATTTTTGTTAACAAACCATTTTAGAAATGTTTTGATATAATTTTTTATAAATAAAAAATTGTCAAAAAATTAATTTTTTTCATTAAAAAATTCTAGATGCACACTGTTACACTTTAAAGTTATTTTTTTAATAATATTTTTTTGAGAAGATTTTTAATAATGCTAAGTATATATAAAATGATACAACTCATCCACATAGTGAATTGTGATTGGTAAAATTGTGTTCTCACATAGATTCACTGTCACACCTTTACTACTCATAACTTACCACGTGTACAGTTATGATAAAAGTTATTCTATTTCATGTGTATCTAGCATTTTTTTTTTTCCCTCCTAAAACTATGGGAGATTGAGGTTGGTAAATCTGAGTAAACAAATTCTGTGCTGTGTCTTAGAATCCAGACTGGAACATGGGGATGAGGGATAATCTTATTCTTATATTACAGAGGACAACGTGAATACTGAAGACTAAAGAGAGAGAAAGATAGCGGATCCAGCCTATTTATAGTTCAGCACTAACAAATTAGTTAAATAAAAAATAAAAAAAACACACAGACAAACTACTTGATTTTCATTTTTCACTGGGAAAGGAAAAAGAAAAAAAAGGTTGCCTTTTCCATTCGCTTTTAACAAATGCTTATGGTAACGAGTATTTATGGTAGGGAAGTTTTAACACTATTTTGATGTAAAATATAAAAAATTAATTACTTTAACATGTTTTAGTAAAATGTTTTTAAAAATAATTAATAAACATTTCTCTTTTAACAAAAACGAACGGCCTTACTTAAGTGACATAGATGACATCAGCAAATTGTGAACACGGTCTTTCTTTGTGTCCATATCTGCCCTTTACCCAACTTAATTATTTCCCACTTTGACCATTTCATTCACTCCTTAGTCCTTACCCTTTTCTCTGATCAACCCATGAGATTGAATTCCCAAGGGTCAACAATTCAGATTTTTATTTGCTCTTCTGTCTTCCTCAGGTACATCTCATTCCCTCTTTTGAATAATCTTTTTTTTTTTTTTTTTTAAATTTTCTGCAAATTTTTTTATGAATATTTTGATGGATATCTGAATTGGGTATGTTGAAATTTTACATCTTTTTGCATGATGCTCCTATTTTTGGGTTAGGTGAGTCTCATGGACTCATGGTTGATCATGATCATGCAGAATTCATTACTTTTTGGTTAGGACTTGGGTGTTTTTAAAGTGTAATTATGCCTATTGTCAAGTGGTTCTGGTTTGAGTTGTCATGGTATTGGTAGAGTAATCAGTACTATAAAATAGTGATAATGAAATATCAATTTGGGTTTAGATGTGTAGTTGATAAGTAATCTTGCTAAGTCGCTTGGAGTATATTGGAAACAGTACATTGCTAGATGAATGTATTTTGGACAATAATGAGGATATATAGTATTGATACAGAAGAAGGTTGAGATCCTAGGGTAGCAGTAATTTGGTGCAATATATAGAAACCTGTTGTAGTTTGATCACATGTATAGAGAACCATTGGCTCCAGCGGTCACTATAAGTTAAGGACTACTAAATTTGGCTTAGAGAATTTCACTATATGCAATGGAAACCAGTTGGTGGGAGGAGTGATATTCACATTCTATTGAGTGCACCAGATGGACCAGAGGAAGTCCAAAGTGGATGCAACACATCATTGTGAAGAGAGGAGTATTGACATATGATATGACCAAGAAGTCTAAGAATAATGAAGGGATCTCAGTAGCTGATCCTGGGTAGTTGGAATTCAAAGGCTTTGTCAATTCCAATTGATTTTACAAATATAACTGCTTGGTTGTTATGAATGAGCAGAAAATAAGGCCAATATGTTCTACAAACTTAAGATGGGATTTCTTTTTCAACTAAAAGAGAATTTCAACCACAAACCATGCATTATAGTTTGCTCAATTTTCACCATGGCTGAGGCTTGCAAAAACTGTGCTTATTTATTTAGCAGATTTTGTCTCTTCTGACAAAGAAATTTGGGCCACTGCAAGACATACCACTGACTGACATGGCCTCTATTGACCTAAAAAGTAATGTGACTTAATCTTGTTTGCTTGCCTAATTTTATATCCATTGGACCTTCTTGGTTGAAAGACAAAGCCTTGAATTTGTGACAAGTTCACAAACTGTCACCATGCTTTCTTCCATGCCTGTAGTTAAGCCTTGAGCTTTAGTAGGCTTTATCAATTGCATGTCTGGTCATTTGTAAAGCTGTATAACATCTAGGAGTCCCCATTTTCAGCAATGTGAACAAAGGTATTGGTTGATCTCTGGTGGCCTTTTCTCCCCCGCCCCCCCCCCCCCCTTTTTTTTTCTTTTTATATATTCTGTTTGAACTACTAGAATTTGCAGCATAAGTGTGACATACAACTAGTGTTTGAAACCAATTAATCATACATTGGACCTTTTTGGTTGGATTTGCTAGATTTCTTTCATAAAATTAACCGGTCTGTTTGATGATGCAGATGGAGCAAGAGAAAGTACCCATCTTGAGAACAAATTCCCAGCAGGAAATTGAAATTTCAATAGTCTCTGAGAAAATTGATGTTCTTCCCATGTTACCGAAGTCATCTTGCAAATCTCTCTGTGCTTTCTCCAAACTAGAAAATAGTACTTTGGAGTCAGAAGCGCGATCAAAGTCAGCAATAAAACTGTGTGGACTCATAATTTTCTATGTACTAGTTATGGTAGTAGAGATTGTTGGTGGTTTGAAGGCCAATAGCCTTGCAGTTCTCACAGATGCAGCCCACTTGCTCTCTGATGTTGCTGGGTTCTCCATCTCTCTTTTCACAGTATGGGCTTCAGGTTGGAGGGCAACATCACACCAGTCTTTTGGATACAGTCGTCTTGAGGTTTTGGGTGCCCTTATATCCGTGCACCTCATATGGCTGATCTCTGGGATCTTAATCTATGAAGCCATTGATAGAATTCTTCACAAAAATGCAAAGGTGAACGGGCCTCTAATGTTTGCAGTTGCAGCATTTGGATTTATTATTAACTGTCTGATGGTTGTATGGCTTGGTCACAATCATGATCACAATCATAATCATAATCACAATCATGATCACAATCATCATGCGTGTGGACACGGGGATCATGATCATGAAAGAGAGGATGAGGAATGTGCAACAACCGAGGAGAAGACTAACTTGGTGCCAGATTCTCCAGAAAAGACCAAAATGTTGAACATAAATGTGCAAGGGGCTTACTTGCATGTCTTGACTGATCTGATTCAGTCAGTTGGGGTGATGATTGCTGGAGCTATCATATGGGCAAAACCCAATTGGTTAGTGGTTGATCTGATATGCACTCTTGTATTTGCTGTTCTTGCTTTAAGTACTACTCTGTCCATGCTTGGAAAGATTTATGGCATATTGATGGAGAGGACTCCAAGCGAGATCAACATTGAGAAGCTGGAAAATGGCCTCAGATGTATCAAAGGAGTTCAGGACATTCATGATCTACATGTTTGGGCAATAACAGTAGGGAAAATTGTGTTATCTTGCCATGTAACTGCTGAATCTGGAGTTTGCTCAAGTGAATTACTATACAAGATTAGGGATTTCTGTGAAAAAACATACAGAATACATCATGTGACAATACAAATTGAATAGAATTATAATGATTTCTCATATAAAAATAGAAATTCAAGGTTTTCTCATCTTCTGCCTCACTGGTTACTAATTTTCCAAAGATAATTGTGTAGCATGTAGCTCATTGGATCTGTTTTGATCTAATTAGCATGCCTTCCACGGCGATTCTCTTAAAATGATAAAGGTTGAGTTACTGCTAATGAAATCGTAGCCACTGGGCTAGATATATTTCAAGTTTTAACAAAGCTTATTTCGCTCTTAATATCTTATCCTTATTTTTGGAGGTGAATTTTAAACAAAGCCCTATCCCATTTCCGCTTACAGAAGTAAGACTATGGAGAAAACCAATGAAAAAAGAGGGAAAATATTACAGATTAAGCTTGTTATTGATTGAAAAGAAGAAAAGAAAAAGAAACATTGGCCAGACCTTTAGCTTTGGCTTCTATCTGCATGGTACAACTGCTTTTTTTCTTTTTCTTTTTGCCCAATAAGGGGAAAGGATACAGACAAATCTTTTACTGTAGAAACAATTGTCTCCAATTCTTGTTCAATTGACTTTATCTTCTTCTTCAAATCTTCAATGAGAGAATTTGAGGATGAAAAGGTGTTGGATACTGCTTCAGTCAACTTTTGTTGGTTGTCAAGAATTTTTGAAAGAACTTGATTCTGTACTACAGCATTTTCTGCCTGCCAATTAAGGGCTGCTTCAGCTGATGAGACCTATTTTTAACTTCCATCTGGATTGGTTCCAACAGGGTTTTTTATCTTCCAAACATGTTTAACATTGGCTTGATGACAAGTTTCCACTGCCAAACAAAAGTGTTCTTTTTCAGCACCTTTCCAATGCTAAAGTATTTTCAAAGTTTGATCTCAAAGCAGGATTTTGGCAACTTGAAATCCATTCAGAAGAAAGATACAAGACAGCTTTTTGCATTCCAGACCACCATTATCAATGGACGATAATGCCTTTTGGCCTCAAAAATGCTCCATCTCAGTTCCAAAAAGCAATGGTAACCTTGTTTCAACCACTGTTGTCAAATGCATTGATCTATGTAGATGACATCCTCCTATTCTCAAAAGATACAGATTCCCATGAAAAATTGTTTACTGAATTTTACAATTTAGTAAAAGCTCAAGGGATAATGCTTTCAGAAAAGAAAATGGCCATAGGAGTATCCTCTATTGATTTCTTGGGAGTAAACATTTCAGATGGAAGTACACTCTACGGCCTCACATAGCAGTATCTCTCAGTGAATTTTCAGATATACTTACCAGCACCAAACAGATCCAACAGTTTCTTGGAATTGTTAATTACATGTCAGATTTCATTCCAAAAATTTCCAGATACAGAGATTGTTTGTCCAAGCTATTGAAAAAATCTCCTCTAGCATGGAATTCAGTTCATACAGAAGCAGTTCAACAGTTGAAAAAATTAGCAAAAAAGCTTCCCCCTTTGCCGATTCCAGGCACAGGAAAAAGGATTTTACAGACAGATGCAAGTGATGAGTATTGGGCAGTAGCTCTCTTTGAAGAAATTAATGGAAAAAGAAGCATTTGTGGATACAAAAGCGGTGCATTCAAGCCTTCAGAACTCCACTATCATTCCACTTTCAAAGAAATTCTGGCAGTCAAACATGGTATTGAAAAGTTCCAGTTTCACCTCCTTGGTCACAATTTTCTTGTAGAAATGGATATGTCATCCTTCCCAAAAATGCTTCAGTTCAAAAGAAAAATGCTCCCCCATCCCCAGTTACTCAGATGGTCAAATTGGTTTTCACAATGGTCCTTCCAAGTCAAGCACATTAAAGGTACAAATAACCTTATCACTGACTACCTTTCTAGAAAGCCTCCAGTCCTCCATACCACAATAATTCCTCCACCCTTATGTGTATACCCAATAACCGACCCATCCTCATCCTCAGGCCCTTCTTCATCCTCTGACCCTTCTACTTCATCCTCCAATGACATCATGGATATAATAGAAACCCTTCCCTCAGACATAAAAGACCAAATAAAAACCCTAACCCTCCAAGCCAGATCCAAAAGAATCATCCAAGTCCTCCATAATTACCTCACACAAAACCAGAGCCATTTCCTTGCCATTTTCCCAGATATTGAGCAACCATGGAAAACCCCATTTGCATTTTGGATAACACGATGGAATGTTGTTCATTACATTTACATGTGGTACTTACTCAATGAGTACTACTTGTGCATTCACTTTGAACCACGTTTCTACTCATACACTTTTCTTCATGATAATAAATATTTTAACAAATTCTGGCATGAACTTTTGAAAAATGATGCTCATGATGGTCAATGGTCCAAGTATCATAAAGCAGATCACCCCAGGTTTCGTCAAAAAATCACTTCAGCATGTATAGTTGCAAAGCTAAATTCCAAAGATAATGTTCAAGCAGAAGAAATTGTCCACCCTCCAGAAGTGCATTGGGTAACAAATGTCGACGGTACTATTCACAGACACACAGATGTATCATGGATATCCTGTCACTATTCACTTTCAATGGCAGAATCTCTCAACCAAGGAATCCTTCCAGAAATTGTACCCGCCGACCCAGACATTTGCAGACAGCAATGGCCTTATCAACACCATTGGGAAATGCCCAGTCCGTTTGATTTTGATGATCCCTATTACCATAATCATGATCCAGATGCAGACATTGATGAAGAATGATTCCAAGGAAGAGATGATTAAAGTAAGATATGAACAAAAGATATGAAAAAAAAAAAAAAACGAAATTTGTGGGACCCACTTTGGACCCACTCTTGTCTTGGCCTCCCTTCCTATTTTGCCGTCACACTCCTTTCAAGTTTCCATGCATGATGACTAGTCCTTTACTCCAGTTCCATGATTCATGTTGTCGAGCATAGTCTAAGAAGCCGCTGCAGACCTTGCGTCCTCCATCGGCTTCAACACCCTGTAAAGAAAATCAGAATTCACACTTGGTCACTGTAAATTATTTCGTCCTCTTGTAAAATATTTGCCTATAAATAGGCCGTTTGTATCCTCAGTTGAGCAGAGTTTAGAAGAGGTAGAAGCAGAAGTGGAGAAAGTTTTAGAGAGTGAATGAGAGAAAGAAAAAATAAAAGAGTCAGCCAGCTTGTGTAATATTTTAACTAATTTATTTCATGAACTTAGGAAGCTACGGGAGGAGAAATGGGAATGATGGAATGTGGATAAGGACGAGACAACTACAAGACGAACATAGGAGGGTGTAAGAAGATCATGGAAGCTTATTAATGGTATATATTGCTAAAACACTATAGAAAATAACTGCAGAATATGGGAGAGAACACAAAACAAGGTACAACAAACTGATGGATATTATTATATTGAACAAATATTTTACAGGACTGGAAGACATAAACTGTAAAATATTACATAAGCTGGCTGACTCTTTTATTTTTTCTTTCTCTCATTCACTCTCTAAAACTTTCTCCACTTCTGCTTCTACCTCTTCTAAACTCTGCTCAACTGAGGATACAAACGGCCTATTTATAGGCAAATATTTTACAAGAGGACGAAATAATTTACAGTGACCAAGTGTGAATTCTGATTTTCTTGCTTTACAGGTGTTGGAAGCTGATGGAGGACGCAGTGCTAGCTGGCTTCTGCAGAATTATGCTCTGACAACATGAATCATGGAACTGGAGTAAAGGACTAGTCATCATGCATGGAAACTTGAAAGGAGTGTGACGGCAAAATAGGAAGGGAGGCCAAGACAAGAGTGGGTCCAAAGTGGGTCCCACAAATTTCGTTTTTTTTTTTTTTTCATATCTTTTGTTCATATCTTACTTCAATCATCTCTTCCTTGGAACCATTCTTCATCAATGTCTGCATCTGGATCATGATTATGGTAATAGGGATCATCAAAATCAAACGGACTGGGCATTTCCCAATGGTGTTGATAAGGCCATTGCTGTCTGCAAATGTCACCATCGGCGACTACAATTCTGGAAGGATTCCTTGGTTGAGAGATTCTGCCATTGAAAGTGAATAGTGACAAGGATATCCATGATACATCTGTGTGTATATGAATAGTACCGTCGACATTTGTTACCCAATGCACTTCGGAGGTGGACAATTCCTTCGCTTGAACATTATCTTTGGAATTTAGCTTTGCAACTATACATGCGAAGTGATTTTTTGGACGAAACCTCGGGGTGATCTGCTTTATGATACTTGGACCATTGACCATCATGAGCATCATTTTTCAAAGTTCATGCCAGAATTTGTTAAAATATTTATTATCATGAAGAAAAGTGTATGAGTAGAAACGTGGTTCAAAGTGAATGCACAAGTAGTACTCATTGAGTAAGTACCACATGTAAATGTAATGAACAACATTCCATCGTGTTATCCAAAATGCAAATGGGGTTTTCCATGGTTGCTCAATATCTGGAAAATGGCAGAAATGGCTCTCATTGTTTTGTGTGAGGTAATTATGGAGGACTTGGATGATTCTTTTGGATCTGGCTTGGAGGGTTAGGGTTTTTATTTGGTCTTTTATGTCTGAGGGAAGGGTTTCTATTATATCCATGATGTCATTGGAGGATGAAGTAGAAGGGTCAGAGGATGAAGAAGGGCCTGAGGATGAGGATGGGTCGGTTATTGGGTATACACATAATGGTGGAGGAATTATTGTGGTATGGAGGGTAGAGGCTTTCTAGAAAGGTAAGTCGTGATAAGGTTATTTGTACCTTTAATGTGCTTGACTTGGAAGGACCATTGTGAAAACCAATTTGACCATCTGAGTAACTGGGGATGGGGGAGCATTTTTCTTTTGAACTGAAGCATTTTTGGGAAGGATGACATATCCATTTCTACAAGAAAATTGTGACCAAGGAGGTGAAACTGGAAATTTTCAATACCATGTTTGATCCGAGATTTCTTTGAAAGTGGAATGATAGTGGAGTTCTGAAGGCTTGAATGCACCGCTTTTGTATCCACAAATGCTTCTTTTTCCATTAATTTCTTCAAAGAGAGCTACTGCCCAATACTCATCACTTGCATCTGTCTGTAAAATCCTTTTTCCTGTGCCTGGAATCGGCAAAGGGGGAAGCTTTTTTGCTAATTTTTTCAACTGTTGAACTGCTTCTGTATGAACTGAATTCCATGCTAGAGGAGATTTTTTCAATAGCTTGGACAAACAATCTCTGTATCTGGAAATTTTTGGAATGAAATCTGACATGTAATTAACAATTCCAAGAAACTGTTGGATCTGTTTGGTGCTGGTAAGTATATCTGAAAATTCACTGAGAGATACTGCTATGTGAGGCCGTAGAGTGTACTTCCATCTGAAATGTTTACTCCCAAGAAATCAATAGAGGATACTCCTATGGCCATTTTCTTTTCTGAAAGCATTATCCCTTGAGCTTTTACTAAATTGTAAAATTCAGTAAACAATTTTTCATGGGAATCTGTATCTTTTGAGAATAGGAGGATGTCATCTACATAGATCAATGCATTTGACAACAGTGGTTGAAACAAGGTTACCATTGCTTTTTGGAACTGAGATGGAGCATTTTTGAGGCCAAAAGGCATTATCGTCCATTGATAATGGTGGTCTGGAATGCAAAAAGCTGTCTTGTATCTTTCTTCTGAATGGATTTCAAGTTGCCAAAATCCTGCTTTGAGATCAAACTTTGAAAATACTTTAGCATTGGAAAGGTGCTGAAAAAGAACACTTTTGTTTGGCAGTGGAAACTTGTCATTAGCAAGGAAATGATTAAGATCTTGGTAGTTGATTACCAATCTGAGTTTTCCTTGAACTTGTTCTGCATGCTTGTTAACATAGAAGGCTTCACATGCCCATGGAGAAGTTGTGGGTTCAATGAGGTTTTCTGAGAGAAGGGTAGCTAACTCCTGCTTAGCTAGGGACAAGTGTTCTGGGTTCATACCTCTATGACTAGCTTTTGTAGGGTTAACATCTTCATTCTTTTTTAAGGGGAGGGTTATGAAAAAGGCTGGGTTTTTCCATAGTGCTTATGGGTTTTTGAGAAGGAATTCTGAGTGGGTGGCTGCACAGCATTCATTGATGATCTGGGCTTTCGAGGAGTCAAAAGGGTTTATTGAGAACAAATGTGGTACCTGGGTCCATGTGAGAAGGTGTTGTTTATGCAAGAGGCCTTTTGAGGACCATCTGAGGTTATGTATCTAGTGAAGGAGGTCAAATCCTATAAGGAGGTCTCTGCCTGTGAGAGGGGATCCGAGGACTTGGTGTTTAATGGTAAGGGTTGGGAATATTCTAATGTGGATGGGTTTGCTTTTCTAGGTGATCAAGAATGTTTCTCCATTGGCTGCTCTGAACATCTGATGATGGGGTAACCAAAAATCTTTTGGTAAAATCTTAGGATGAAGAATTGTTGCTGCTGCTCCTGTATCAAACAAAGCTATCACTGGGATGGGTCTGGAATATGTATCAAGGAGGATGTGAACTTGGACTATTGGTGTGGGGCCAATTATTGGGGCTATAAGAGGCTGAGATGTATATATGGTTTGGATTTCTGGGTCTGAATCATCAGTAATACTTGAATCTGATTCTTCTTCTAAGGATGAATAAGCTATGGCTGCCAAGGCTTGGGGAGAATAATCATCATCAAGTGAAAAGAGTGATTCCACATCTGAAAATGGAGTATCATCTGCATGAATCTGGGCTTGCTCCAAAAGCTTTGCTGCTTTTGCTTTCTTTGGACAATTTTTTGCAAAATGACCGGGCTTTTTACATACAAAACAGGCTTTTGAATTTTTTCCTTTGAATTGCTTTCTTCTGAGAAACTTCCATTTCTTTTTTCTAAAAAATTTCTTCTTTGGATGAGAATATTTCTTCTTCCACGAGTACTTCTTGTAATGATCTCTTCTCTTTGTTGGGCAAGAACAATTCTTATCATAACACTTAATCTGCAAATCTTTTCTTTTGCAATTGTCTTTAAGCTTGCTATGGATCTTGTCAATCTCCGAAAGAAACTTTCTTTGATTGCATAGTTTTTCCAAAGCAATGAGGACATGTTGATAGATTTCTCCAAGGGAGGCTTGCTGCAAGGTGATTTTTTGAAGATTCATCATGCGAAGAGTTTCATCACCAAGTGGTTCTGAAATGAATTCAAGAATGTGTGCTTGGAATTGACATCATCCATGCCATTAAAGGCATAATATCTGCTTGACATTCTGTCAAAGTGTTTCTCCAAATCTTTTCTTTCAAAAGAACAGCATTTCATCAATAAGAACTCATCTCTGGCTACTTCAGTGTAATGGGCTAATGAACCAAGAAATTCATTATGGAGGATCGTGAAAAAATCCTCGAGTGTATTACTCTGGGCTGCTTGTCTTTGCCTGTATTCTCCAAGGTTAATCCACCATTGTCTCAGTCTACCTGTGAGTCTTGCTACAAATTTGGCAATAATCTGGGCAACTGTATTGTTTGGGGCTTGAAGTTCTGCTGTACACCATGAATACATGTTGAAAATCTCATCATGCCATTTTGAGGGAGGACTGTTATCAAGGGTGAACAAGTGCTTTGAATCTGTGGTTGATGAGTAGGTTAATCTTGTATGGTGATCAGGGATGACAGGTGGTGTAGGGAATATTGGTGGTGGAGGTGGAGGTTGTTTAGGACGAAGGACATCATCTTCTTCTTCTACTTTTGGCTCAGTCATGAAGACTTCATCTAAGTCAAGATCAGACAAGTCTAGATCTGCTTCATTAATAACTGGAAGAACAAAGGGTTCTGTCTGCTCTTGAAGAGTTAAAGTTCTGAGAAATGATGATATCGGGTTTGGAGGATCAGAATTTATGGCTAAGAGGTTCATATCTGGGGGTCTGGAGGAAGCACCAATGGTTGGATCTGGTGGTTGGTATAATGGTTCTTTGTCTTTTTTGATGGGAGGAGGCTCTTTTTGTGGTTTGGCTTGAGGTTCTGATCTGGGTTGAGATTCTAATTGAGGTGGTGGTATTGGGTTCGTTGTGCTAGAAAAAATTCCACATGGTTTGAAAGGATTTTGGGCTGGATGTGTCATGTTTAGTGGTTGGAGGTTTTGGTCTGGGGAAACTGGGGAAAATGGTGAGGGTACTGGTATGGACAGATCTTTATACAGTGATTAACGAGGTTGGTATGGCATGTAGATTTGCATTGGAAGTGCTTGGGTAGCTGCCTTTTGTGAATTCTCCAAAGACTGGAGTTGCATCAACAACTGCTTTTTTTCTTTTTCTTTTTGCCCAATAAGGGGAAAGGATACAGACAAATCTTTTACTGTAGAAACAATTGTCTCCAATTCTTGTTCAATTGACTTTATCTTCTTCTTCAAATCTTCAATGAGAGAATTTGAGGATGAAAAGGTATTGGATACCGCTTCAGTCAACTTTTGTTGGTTGTCAAGAATTTTTGAAAGAACTTGATTCTGTGCTACAGCATTTTCTGCCTGCCAATTAAGGGCTGCTTCAGCTGATGAGACCTGTTTTTTACTTCCATTTGGATTGGTTCTAACAGGGTTTTTTATCTTCCAAACATGTTTAACATTGGCTTGTGGGTGGTCAAAACTTTCTAAAGGAGGAAAATTTTGTGAGTATGAGGGTGATGCATGGTCAAACATGTAACAGGGTAAAGGCTTTTGTGTGTGGGTTTGACTGGGTGGTTTGGGTTGACATTTTTGTATTTGGGGAAGGACTTTCTGGTAATATGGGATTAAAGGTGGTTTCTGGCTTTGTTGATTTTGATCATGATTTTCTTTGCATGGGGAAAGGGATGGAGGTTTTTGTTTTCTGGATCTGGGGTAAAGGACATAGTAGTCAAATTTTCCTGAAGGTTCTCCAAGGAGGTCAACTTCTGGGTCACCTGCTTCATATCTTTCTTTAAGAAGCTGCTGTGAAGACTTTTTCTTTCTTCTTTTCTGATCTTCTTCAAATATTTCTTCTTCTCGACATTCTTCACTATCACAAACATCCCACCATATATGGCCTGTGGGTGATTTTCCTTCATAGACAGGTTTTCCATTTTCTTGAAATGCTTTGATTTGAAGACCATCAAAACCTTCATAAGAAACTGGCCGGAGCATAGCTGTTGGAAAGACTGTCACTTCTTCTTTTTCTGGTGTGGTTGTCATAAATCTAACTTCAACATCACCGTTCTGGTTTCTGATGAAGAAAGGAGTGTTGGACTGGATTGGCTGAGATGCCTGATGGAGAGTCTCATACTTTGTAATCCATTTCTCTGGAAAAAGTTTTTTCATCTGTTCTTTATCCAGCTGTCTTGGAAGAAATGTACACATGGGCGTCATGCCTGGATCATAGATTGTAAGATCGGATTGTGGATTGCAAGATCTTACATTATTTGAGAAAAAAATAAAAAATACACATTGATATATTAAATAATCACATAAATTATACATTCATTGATATAATTATTATACATCACTACATCCATTTGTAAGCATTATTTAAAGAGGCCAAAAACCTTAAAATGTGACTCTAATGGGATATTTTTTATTTGGGTTTGACTGACACTCTCTCTACATTAGAGTGGAAAAACTTAGTTTATTGAAATTTTATTTTTCATTTAGGTCCAACTGAGCTTTCTATCAAGTTAAAGAAGATTACAAGAAATCAAGGTAGTTTGAGATTGTGAAAATCGTACAATCCTATCGATCCTAAACGATCTCAAAGATCCTTGAAAGATCTAGATCGTTTTGGGTAGGTGGGATCGTAAAATCGTAGGATCTTGATTGGGATTTTGACACTACTACCAAATTTATTATAAAAGATTTTATAACCTGATATGATTGTAAATGTGATTGATATTGTATTGACAAAATAATAAAGAAACTTTTGAATGATTTTTTTTTTTTTTTGGGTGTTAAAAGTTGATTTCCATATTATAAGTCTTATTATGTACTAAAATTTGTAGTACATGGCCAAGGAAATCTGTAGAGGTGGTGGTACCCGGCCAAAACAATTTGTAGTAGTAAATCCGCATTAATTGCAAGGTATTTGGTCCGAGTTGTGCAATGTTACCACCAGCAGACTTCAGAAGTGGGCAAGCAATAGGTAGGTCAAGATGTAATTGTGTAAATACAAAAGCAATGGAATAGATAGGTATTTAAAAAAAAAAAAAAAAAAAGGGAACTTTAGTTGGTTTTATTAGGTAAATAACCTGAGAAGGTACATCTGAGAGGAGTTGTGATTGGATAAAAGATGGAACTCCTTCCATCCACACCGCTAACTCAAACAAATTAAGCATGCCTTGCAAGACTATGTGCTACTTTAGACAACAAATATCTCCCATTTCTCAAAACAATTCGACAAAAACTATTAACTTCCACTATGATATTGCCAAAACCATGAGAAGTCCATATCATTGCACTGAATGGCTTTGAGTGCTTCTATTACAAGTTAGAAATTAGGAAGAATGACTTAACAAGCAAACTCCAAAGGAAAGACTAAACGTGCAAGGCCTCTTCTACCACACTAGTATATCTCCCAGTCAAGATGCCAATTGCTAAGAACCACCCAACATCCCAAATTTCAAAGAGTTTCAATTTTTAAAGCAAACATATAAGAATGGAGCAAAAGAAAGCAAACCCTCCAAAAGCACTACATTCTGTTTGTTTTCTTAGTTCACAATCTCCCTTATCGGTTATCACAACTCAATGAAGTAAAAAAGTAATCTACAAGTCTCTCTCTCATTAAAAAAAAAGTAAAAAGGTAATTTTATAATTAAAAAAAAAAAAATGGTTTGTCTGCTTGCAAATCTTTCACCACGCTCAAGTGTCTCCTCAAGTAGAACAGCAAGCTCTCTTGTTTGCATTCCCTGATGCATCAGAAACATTGATAGTGGTCCCTTGACCAGGAAGAGTGGTACCGGCGGTTGCTTCCTGAGCTGCTAATGCTTTTTTGCTTATGATTTGGTAGATCTCCGTCAAAATGGTCTGGAATGCCTTTTCAATGTTTGTTGCTTCTAAAGCTGATGTCTCAAGAAATGAGAGACCTTCCCTCTCGGCCAAGGCCTGACCATCTTGCTCTGAAACAGCTCTAAGATGGTTCAAGTCAGACTTATTCCCCACCATCATGATGACAATGTTAGAATCTGCATGGTCCCTCAACTCACGGAGCCACCTTTGGACATTGTCAAAAGTCTGCCTCTTAGTTATGTCATAGACAAGCAGTGCCCCAACAGCTCCTCTATAATAAGCACTGGTGATAGCACGGTATCGCTCCTGACCTGCGGTATCCCATATCTGTGCCTTAACTGTTTTTCCTTCTACCTGTTAAGTCAAAAAACCAACAGTTTACAATACTGCTACATGCCATAACAATGAAAATGAACAATCAAAAACAAATCCAAACAGCAGATTTGAAACCTATGAAATTTCTCCAGCACAGGTACACACCATCAACAATCCATAAAGCAAGGTGTAATGTATATCTAGATTAACAAAGATTCCTACTGAGAGGAGGTTGGTAAATGCACCATTCAAAATAAAGAAGAAACCTTGTCTTCAATTATTCAAGTTGCGAATGAAGTTCTGTTAAGCTCAATTTGCTCAGAAAACGATAGATGGCTATTTCTATAACTGGTGCGCAGTATCATGTCATCACTTTTTAAAGCAAATTGATCGTCTCATTGATAACTTGACCATCAAAATAACCTCTCACAGAAGATGTCTGATCCCCATCAAACCACCACTTGATTGGCCAATACATGAAGCATCCGATCATGGTCGGCATTTCTAAGCAACCAATGATCTCAATACTTATTCGCCAATTTAAACTATTATGTATAGCAACTTATAGCTTAAAGTATTCATTTTTCACAAAGAAAAATCATTTAATTAAAATAACCAGCATCCACAGGAAAAAAAAAAAAATCATATTTGAAGTCTTTTTCTTTTTTCAAAAGGTTAAAAAGATAAAAAGAGAAATCATTGGGAAAAACTTTTGTACAATTCACATGCACACAGATTGCATATTGTGTGAAAATAAGTAACTTCTTAAGAACCAAGATTAAAAAAAAAAAAAAACCAAAAAACTGAAAAACAAGTATGTGTCTATATATACTAGTGGTTATCATTTGGTAGCTTCTATAAAAACTTCAAGGCAATGCTATCGAACTTAACGCGATCCAACACAGAATCTCACATTGACTGACAAAGCTTAGTGCTATATATCATTCAAAGATTCAACTTTTTTCCAGCCTAAAAAATCAGACAGGAGAAAAGGAATAAAATAGTTACAGTTGTCAATTACCAAACACCTCTGGATTCTTGCCTTAAATTACATGAATCCAAAGAATCCTATACCTCATATTCCTAATCCAAAAAATTAAAATCCAAGCTCAGAAGCTTCAACAAAAAAAAAAAAACAAAAATCGTTAATCCAATTTCCGAATCAGAGCCCTAGATCGAGCCGAAAACGACAACGAAAAGAGAGATATTGCTTGCCTGGAGAGTTCTGGTGGCGAATTCGACGCCGATGGTGGACTTGGATTCTAAGCAAAATTCGTTGCGCGTGAACCTGGAGAGAATGTTGGATTTTCCGACACCAGAGTCCCCGATCAACACGATCTTGAACAGGTAGTCGTACTCGTGGTCCACTCTATGCGCCATAACGCTCTCTCTCTCTCTCTTCTCCACCGATCTCTCTGACCTAAAAATTAAATAAAAAATCCAGTTTCAGATCCACATACACAAACGAATAGATTGAAACACAGAGATCTGAGCAGAAGACTTACCTGAAGAAACAGAAAGATAGATCGAGAAGAGATTGGAGATCCCAAAGTGAATTTTTGGAAATAAGAGTTTTTTTCTTTGTTTTCAAAACAATTAATTAAAAAAATATAAATAGTAAGCGCAGGAATTATAGGGAAAAAGTGGGATGGATGGAGTGGACAATGATAGAAACGGAGAAAGAGAATTGGAAATACAAGAACTTTTGAAACGGCAACTTTATAGACTTTTTTATTTTTATTTTATAATTTTTAAATTTTAAGACAGGTAGGGAGAGAAAAACGGCGCCGTTTAGGGCAGGAGAAAGTAACGGGGGCGAATGTTTTGAATGTGTGTCTGTGATATGGCAAAGTGACAGTGAGCAAGCTGGCTAGCTGGCTGGCAGTGGCAGTGACAGTGGCAGACTGGCAGGTAAACGTAGTAGTAGTGCATTCGAGATTTCGATGTTTATATAAAAAAATTTCAACGATTCCTTCCACCCTTCTTATCCTGCATTTATTTATGCTATTTGGTAATTGGTAGCTGGATCTTCCACTAAAATTCAAAATCTACCAATGTTTCAAAAGATTCTTCCATTTCCTGTCCACTATTACTTTTTTCTACCTCCTCCATCATGAGAATATGTAACTTTTTGGTGTTATTCTTCCAACCAAATATTATAAACCTTTTTTAGTGGTTTTATTTTATTTTTGGATGTTCTAAAAAAAAAATTATATTTGATTCCAAAAATATGTTATTTTTTTATGTATTAATTATAAAAATTTAAATAATCTAATCAAATAAAAAAATATATATTTTAAACACCTAAGTATAGGTCACCCTTAACATAAAATTTAGCATAAATTATACATTTTCACCCTAATCTTTCACATTCATTTATACTTAAACCCTTAACTATCAAAACAACCCTCTAAACTTATTTGTTCATTGGGTAAGTTGGTAGGGTCACGCAAAGGGTCACGCAAAGTGTGTAGCATGTTAGGCATATTTTGCCAAATAGCATAATTTTTTGAATATTTTTGAAGAAAGCAACAGGTCAAATTTATTTAGTTATGTAACATATTTTTTGAAACTCAAGTTCCAAAAAAAGTGATACATTACTAAATAAATTTGGTCATGTGCTATTTAGCAAATTTTTCCGTTCAATGTAGGGCGTTTAGGTCATGACCTGCTTAGCCAAGAGTGGTTAGGTGGTACGTAAATGGTGATGATGTTGCATAGACTATGTGGCCAAGGGCAGAGGGAGGGGTGCCAGGGGCCAAGGCCCTCTATATGCCTCTCCCCCTCTATTTTAATGTTTAAAATTTTGAGTGAGTTTTAAGTAAAAAATTATTGTATAAATAACAGCCCATTTTAGAAAATGACCTCCCTTCATTTAAAAAAAAAATTATAAATGCTCTTTAATTTATTGTTGTCTAATTTATTTTCCTTTTAATATTGCTTTTTTTGTCATATATAAATCGTTAATTTTAGGAACTTTTAAAGCATAATTTTATAAAAATATTGAGGTAAATCTTTTTAGTTAAAGATTTTTTTTGTTTTCTAAAAATAAAGTCACACACATTTATACTACGAGAGTTAAAGCTAACATTGGGAAGGTAATTTTGCCCCACTTCACATGGGTTTTCTATGCCCCACATAGGTGGTGGGGCAGGGATGGGCAATGGGGCAGGGCAATGATATATTTAGATATTTGAGCCCTGCTGACCCTATCCTTGTCCCAACTAACATCGATAAGTGATATAATTGTAAATTTTTCATATCTTAAATCCCTAATATTTAAACAAACAAATAAATACTAGCTTATTTAAATGCATGGATATTAAAATTTTTGTTTTATTATGATATTGTTTTGTTAAACACTTGTATAATATTATTAAGTTCTTACTAAAAATTAGTTTGATTTGATTGGATAAATTTAATTGCAATTGTGTCTATGTCCATGCTTCCTCCCTTGAAACCCACAATCCCCTAATTCTTCTCTATTTTTATTTTTATTTTTTCTCCTTGAAATGCAGATTCTTCCCCTTCTTCTTATTCTATTTTTTCCCTTTTGAATATCTGCTTGGTACCAATTACCATATTGCTTTGTCCTAATATTCTTAGCTCATTCATGAAAAAAGAGAGTATGATATATGATATTCTTAGCTCATTCATGAAAAAAAAAAGTATGATATATATATATATATATATTTGTGGTAATTGTTTAGTTTTTTTTTTTAATACAAGATAGAATTTCTACTTTAGCCTAATTTATGTGTATATGTGTGTGAAGCTCCCTCTTGGAGACTTGAACCCCGGCCCATGTCTCCTACACCCCACAAACATCTATACTTGTAGAGTGACCACCGCAACAAGGAGGAGCGGTGGTTAATTATTTAGTTACTTTAGTGGTTGATGTTGAACATAGTAGATTAATTATCATAGACTTATAGTAATTAATTGATTCAATTATTCATTAATATTAGTAATTAGTCATAGGGTATTATGAATATTGAAGATTTAAGAAAGGATTTTACATGGAAGTATTCATATCTATTTGATTCAAAAAACTGAAATGACTTGCAATTTTGTGTTGAAATGCAAAAGTAGGGTTTATCTAAATTTTCTATGAATTATTTATAAAAAAAAAATTTCAATTTATATGATAATTTGATCATTTGATTGTTGAATATCTCATTAATAATAATAATTTTTTTAAATGTTCCCTTCACTTTAATTAAGCACACTCTTGCACTTTGCGCCAAGGCTCCAAAAGGCTTATGCATTCAAGGGGCCCCAGTCCTTAACCAACGCTTATCTGGACCAATCTTAAGTTCAGATGCATTAATTGTGATTGATAGTAGTGTGCTACTTAAAACAATAAGTTGGTATTATTTCTGGTTTCTCATACCCGGACTTCTATCACTCTTAGTCAAGACAAAATATACTGTTGTAATCATTGCTATAATTCATTTGTTTCTCATTAAAAAAATTACTTTATATAAAAATAAAATTAACTTTCCTCATAAAGGAAATTACTTATATATATGTAATCATTATTTTTTGGTTTTATTTTTCATTTGACACTTATTAATTATTATGAATGTGGGTTATCAATGGACACAATGATTTCATTTGTATAATAATTCGGTGATTTGGTTGGGGTTTATGATCATTGTTGAACCATCTTAGAGACTTACTAAAACACCACATGAAGTGCTGGGAGTAATTTGATAAACCTACTTGCAGTAAATTGTAATCACTAATTATTCTGACTAGCCTCATCACACGCGCTACGCTTGTGCAATGAGGCTTTTATTTTAGCAAAAAAAAAAACTGTTTTTTTTTATTTTATATATATAATTTTTATTTTGAGAATCTAATTTATAAGTAGAAAAAGGAATTTGAAAATTTAGAGGAGAGTAATTCTATTTTTTAGGCAATATTTTAGTGGGAGTTAAAGTTGCATTTTTACCGAATTGTCTTTTAGTTTTGTTTCTACTTAAACATATAGGGTGTAGGGGCATTTTTAAACTAAAAAATGAGGAATCCAAACAAAAAAAAATTCTTTAAATAGTAGTATAAATAATTATCCATAAAAAAATTGCCATGGCCTTTTAATAAAGGCAGTGACTTAGATAGTTAGATGGTCTTATAACATGACTTTGTACTACAAACCATCAGGAAACTGGATGAATGTCGAGCTTTCTCCTCCATTTCAAATGCCACTCTTGCAGAACTATACTATGATACAGTAGACATTACTTGCAAATCTGTTTCATTGTACTTGCAGAACAATACTATGATACATTAGACATTACTTGGAAGCAACTTTCAGTCCTTTTGTTGGCTAAAAATCATTTTAACATGGAATCATTGGTTTGCCATTGTTACTAGTGGATAGTGATTGCATAATTTTGGTGGTTGAGAGTATAAGTGCCACGCTCAATCGTGACAGGAAGCTGAGAAAGCTATCTGCTACAAAGGTGCAGGATGGTAAAACTTCAGCACTTCTTGCTACTATGCGTATTTCTGTTCACTATTGATGCTTAGAGTTCTAGAGACACAAAAATTGCAGTGGTATAGCTGCAATGGCCTTCCTTGTTTTATACTCACAAAGATGCAATTGCAAAGCACGCTTCTGATGGATCAGGGCAGTATAGACATTCTTTTGAATTACTTTTAAATTAGATTTTGGATGTGTAAGATTATTGTAGTCTGATTAACAATACTCCGTAGTTTTTTTCTTCCACTGTAAATTGGTACTTTGTTTTAGTTACAAAAGAAGTAGATAGTTGATGGACCATCAATATTCCTGGCCTTATTGATGGTTATGTTATTGGACCATGTGATTGCTACTGGACCATGGTATCAAAAAAAAGAAAAGAAAAAAAAAAGACTATGAGTCTTTGAGATAACTTCCTGCTACTTGATCAGGTTTGACTAATTGATACAGTCATACTTGGAATTAGGGATCAAGATTTTGTGGATCAAATTAATGCAAGACACTTGTTCATTGCAGAAACTCAGATTTATACAATTAACAGTGCTGTAGTAGTTTAAGCCAATTTCAACCAAGAACTAGTAATCAACGGTAGAATCTAAGACATTTCAATTGAATTTTATGTTGGTTTTAAAGACTTACCAAACACTAGAAAATGAGATAGTTTTCCAAAAAATGTTTGTATAAACACTAGAAAACATTTTCAAGTCCATTTTCAAGGTTGTTATCAAACACCGGAAAATGAGATAGTTTTTAAAAAAATGTTCTCTGAAAAATGATCCATTTTTCAAAAAACATTAATTCTGAAATAAACAAAGTGGTAAATAATAATACTTTTCCCCATTTCATTTCGACTTTGGGTGATTTGGCTGGTTCAAACTACTGAGTTTGACATGAAGAAGAATATTTCAGTAACAGTTCACCTATTTGTGTCAATTTTAAACGAAGCTAAGAGCATGTGATCGCTTCAATAGAACCTAAGCAGCCTCTAAATTATAAACTTCGAAACCAAAAACTGATTTAGCAAACATGGTTCCCGTGGTACCGATTGATTTTATGACATTCCGAACATCAAATACCAATAGAATCACTACATCAGGGGATGCCCTTGGGCTAGAGCATCTATGAAGACTTCATTGAGTTGGCTCTTGGGCTAGAGCAATCGGGGATGCCCTTCTTTTAGGCTTTAAGGAAGTGAAGTATCACTAGGGACTTGGTTCCGCTACTTGAGAAGTTTGAGGATCGAACCAAAGATCATGGGGGTTATTTGGACAGGTTGGGTGCCTCAGTTAAAGATATTAGCTCACGTATTGCTTATCTGGGTATAGGAAATTTGAGCTGCTAAAATATTCTAGCACTGATTTTGCATCTGGGGTTTTAAATTTAGAGCCCTTGGATTTGGTGGGAGGTTTGTGAATTCTAATGGAATGGAGATGGAATTTGCATTTGCCCTTCTTCTTTTTTTTAATTTTTATTTAATTATAATGTTTTTCCCCATTTTAATGGTGAAGTGAGCCGCCACCTTATGTGGGTAAAGTAATAAATTCAAACCAAGGGTAAGTATTATTAAAACCTTTTTAGGCTTTTATTTTATTTATTATTATTATTTTTTGATAGGTTGCATGCATGGGCTTCCTAAGAACCCAAAATGCCAACAAGTACTAACCCTTCACAATGAGATCGAGCTTGATTGGGATGAATTCATTGCCACCTAAAGAGGAAAATAAACTTAGGACTTGAGGACTCAATTGCAAGCTAGATTGGGATTAATTTCGGCTTGTAATTTGGGGATATGCCACACCATTTTTGCAATTTCGGGGCTTTAGGAGTTAGGACTTGAGGGCTCAATTCCCTTGGAAAAAAAAAAAAAAAAGAATCTAATGCCATGTTTACATTAGCCATAAAAACAAAAATACTTTTAACAAAAAATAATTGAATGACAAAAAAGACTTAGTTTTAGAATTATAACTTTTAGGTACTAAAATTGAGCACTTCAAATATTATAAATTGATTCTTTTTTGAATGGTATAATGGATTAATTAATATTGCTAATATATTATAATTTTTTTTTTTATTAATAGTGTGGGGACTCAAGGGATAAACAAGATATTTGTGGGAGATTTCTTGTAAAGTCTCACCTATTTCTCCGCATTAAATGGCTGACAACAGTTTTATCAGTTGCATTAATGAGGAAGTAACTTGAAAAGTAGATCCACAGCTCAGTAGCTCCTTCCACCACCTTCACCAAAAGTCTAATGAGATAGGAGTCCTAAGAAGATTGAGAAGGATTGAAGATGGAGGGCTGAGATGTAAGTGGCCATGGAGTATATAGAGAAAAGGGACTATCAGATAAAGGGGGGATCTAGAGAGAATCAAGAAAAAGAGATCATAGCTAGAATAGTAACTGAGAGAAAGAGAGTGAATAGTATTTGTAAACAATCAAAAACATTGTCCTCGAACAAGCTTGTAAAGACCATTTATACATTTAAATCATAGGCTTTCGATTCCTCCTACTCTATCTGTGTCATCAAGCAAAACCTAAACTTGTTCATCCCATTCTCTTTACAAGTATTTATTGGTTTGAGCCGGGTTTGGGAATATCAATCTCGCTATTCTTAGTGGGCTTGGGTAACCAAGGTTTCGTGCTCTTACAAATAGCCTTTTATGAATCCAAGTTTCCAAAAAAGCTGAGTTTCGGTTATTTTATTTTATGGGTCTAGTTAACGAGTGTCCTTAAATATGATTTTAAATACTCGATTGGGTACAGCTAAAATGCTGTGCGGTTGTATTTCAGTGTTTTTTTTTTTTTACCACATGAATAGTGCATTAAGGCAAATGGACAATGTTTTGTGAGTTTGAATAGTAATTGGAAATTATTATTTTTTATTGTTTTCAGTTTTTAGCAAAATAAGCGGTATCCAAACGCACCTTAAAAATCAAAATTGGACCGACTTGTTGTTGAGGGTTCTTTTTACAATTCTTGTACCTTAGACACATGTTTTGATGTTGTTGAACAACGCTTGGTCTAGGCTTTTTCTAAGAAGGAAGTTGGGCCTGGCGCTCCATGGAATAGACTCCAAAGTACCATTATGCTGCTGCCAGTTTGTGCGCAAACGTTGAGTCCAAGTCCAAGGGAGGACGCTGCAAAGTGGGCTTATTCCTTGTTTCTGCCGCAGAAGCAACTTTTCTGCTGTTCCGTAAAACCATATGTTGTAAAGTCTTCTGCTATGCAATAAAGCTGTCTGCTGTGCATTAAAGCCGTTTGTTGTAAAGCCGTTTGTTGTAAAGCCGTTTGCTGTAAAGTCTTCTGCTATGCAATAAAGTTGTCTACTGTGCAGTAAAGCTGTCTGTTGTAAAGCCTTTTGCTGTGCAATAAAGCTGTTGCTGTGTAATAAAGCTGTCTGCTGTGCATTAAAGCCTTCTACCGTGTAGTAAAGCCTTCTGAAATGTGAATGACTACTCTTCATTTTTTACTGCAGAAATACTTTTCTACTTCCTACACATAAACAAATCTAAAACCTAAAGAAATTACAAATTAAGCAAATGTTAGCTTACATGGGTTATCATATTCTCAAATATATACATACACATATTCATAAATATACTTATACGTATGCACATATACATCTATAAAATATATTCTGCAGAACATAGGAAACAAGTTATATGTATATATATATACGTATGGCAGGATAATGAATAAAAAATAAAACACATAATAACAAATAAATAAGAAAGTTTCAGCAGAAAATGTTTAGATAGTATAATAGCTAACACTGTAAATATAATAAAAAGTTATTACAGTAGAATAACTAGTATAACAAATAAAGATACCACAACAGGACAACTGATGCAGCAAATGTGATAAAAACGTGCTACAGTAGGATGACTAAATACGACAGATATAAGTTATAAGGAGAGAAATCAAATATATTTGCAATCGAAAATTAAGTATTGAATCTTCCCATTGAATAAGTAAACCAAGAAGGAACCTAAACCCCAACTTGAACAACCTTGTCATAGGCTTTTACCATTAAAGTTGTGCATTTTTTAGAATAGGCCTAGTTGGCTACTAGCTATTATTTTTTGGAGACTTCAAATATTGGGTTTGCTAAGAGGGAGAGAATATATGGTCTATTAATGCATGCCCTTATTTCTACCGTGTTTTCTCTCTTCTTTTTACCATTTTCTTTCTTTCTCGGATTTTTTTTTACTCTTAGTTTTTTTACTACTCTCTTGCCGTGGGTTGTTTTTCTCACTTGAGTCTTTTCCCTTAGGTGCTTCCTCTATTAGGTCTGCATTCCCCGGTCCCCCCATTCCATGGCTACCTCCTCCTTTTATAAGGAGCTAATTCAATGAGATTTCTTCCTTTTACCCCTAGGGTTTCACCAACTATTTTTGGTTTATTGTGAGCATCCTTTTAAGACTACACATCAACCCATTGGTTGCCCTGACCATTGTCATTGCTCAGTACATGTTTGCTGCACCACAACTCATTTCACAACAAAATTCCATTTTGTTTATTCTTGCTGTATACCTCTATCTCTGGGTTCAAATGGACAAGGATTGGGCTACCTCACTACTTAGCTCTATGGCATGCATCAAATGGTCTCAACCATCTACTATTTCTTTTGGGTAAGATACCATCCCAACAAGGTATACTCCCAAAATAAGTCATGTCAGGAAACGAAATATAGAACCCATTTTCCCCCCACCACCAAACCACACCCTCTAGATCCCCTTAACCATGGGCCCACCTCCCTTGTATTGGCTGGGTACAGGTTGGTGGTGCTCCGGCCCTTCTGTGCTTGCTCCACCGTCTTTTGTGTTTGTCTTCTTTTGTTCCCACGCCGTTTTTGCCGTAGCTTTTGTTTCATCCTGCTGCGTGTTTTTTGTCTTATTTCTTCATGCGTTTCCTGTTGCGTTTGTCATTTCCTTGGGTTTGACTTTTCTTTTCTTCACGTGATTTCTGTTGCTGACACTTTCTGCTGTTCCTTGTTTCTTTTCACTGTGCTTCTTCATATTAGTTTTTTCACGCCTATCTTTTTATTCAAAAGGATTTGGGCCTTTGTGGGCCAAATAATGTTGATTGGATCAAAAAGGATCTTGGGCCAAATTTATCTTCATCTGCTGAAGCCATTTTGCAGAAGAACTGTATTTTGCGGCATATATGTATTCTGCTGTAGATCGCTTTCCCTTGCACTTCTTTCTTTGGACCTTTCTTGCTCTTCGGTCTTCTTAGTGGGCCTTACTTTTCATTGGGCCTTCCTCCGTTTGGGCTTTTGGGTACAGATAAAAAAATTGGGCATCAACACTTGTTCACTAGGAACTAAACACTAAATTGATCCAATAAAAACTAAAAACGGCCAAAATGGGTAAAAATCCACAGTTCAATTGCTAGAAATCGAGAACAATCTTTTAAAACCATGCCATTAAAGCTTTGTTAATGAGCTTTTTTTTTATTATTAATTTTAATTTTTAGTTTTAATAAAATTTTTATGAAAAATATAAAAAATGGTAAAAAAAGGCTTTATTTATTTATTTGTTTTTCATAAAAGAAAAATGTTAATGAATTTTCTAAAAATATTAGTTTGAGAATGGTGTAAATATTGTATAAAAAAAAAGTAATTAATTTTTTTGTTAAAATGATTAACATGACTTTTTTTTGATGAACAATGATTAACGTGACTTATTTTAAGTTAACAGAAATCATTATTATTCTTTTTTGGGTGCCGCTTGGTATTAGTAGAAAGCTCACGGGCGCGCACGCACAAGTACACAAAATAGAGAGATTGGCTGAAATTTTGAGGGGTCGGGTTGGCATAAGCAAAAGCAAAACTGCAAAAGATGAAGAAGGAGGACATGGTTAAGCTGATCAGCGCCGAGGGCTTCGAATTCGTGATCGACAAGGATGCCGCCATGGTTTCCCAGACCATCTACAACATGCTCACCTCTCCAGGTCTTCTCTCTCTCTCTCTCTCTCTCACTCCCACACCATCGATTACAATTAGGGTTTCATTCCCGTTCCTTTCTCTATTGCTTTATAGAAATCTATAATTCTTTTCAAGAAACAAAAATTGAAACTTTCCCTCCCACAAAATTCCCTACAAATATTTATGTTCTGTGTCTGACGCTGTGATAGGGAGCTTTGCGGAGACACAGCACGGCGAAGTGACTTTCCCTGAGATCAGCACAACCATATTAGAGAAGATCTGCAAGTATTTCTATTGGCATCTTCAATTTGCCAGGTTCTGATTTGCTTTGTTTTTCATTTATTCTTGGATTTCTCTACTTATATAAATTATGGGGTTATTTACAATTTTATTTTAAATTGTAATCTTTTTTTTTTGCAATCAATACCCATAATTTGCATTGTCCATCCACTGTCTAAAAATAGTGTTATAATTAACAAAACAATTTAGTTGGCTAGTTGGGTAGTGGGTGCATTAATATGTCAAAAGTAAACAGATTAATTCCCATCAAGTTGTTAAATTTAACATTAATATTCGACGGTGGAGTGGATCTTGCAAGTTAATGTCGAATTGCAGTGTTGATTGCAATATAAATGTAGTTTTGAGTGGATATTGAGAATGAAGGAGTACGGAGCTCTGTTCTTGATGCTTGTTTCATATAAAAAAAAAGGCTGAAAGAGCTTTGATCACTTATACATTTTCAAGTTGAAATTATTTACCTATTTAACAATGCCAGCATACATTGCTGGCTTCAGTAGTATTGTGTCCATTGTTGTGTTCTTCAATACTGATGCAAGCTGTTGAGGTTAATCTCTGTCATTATCCTCTATGTTTCAGTTATGAGGGAAGAGCCTGAAGAATGATCCCCTGACATCCCCTACCCATGCTCAAATTATTTGGGTTTCTTGTTTCCAACATTTTGATGTTGCTTATCTACGGTTGGAAGACTTTGCTTCGTTTGGCCTTTTGCTATTTGCATAACTATTTGACCTAGAAGTTCCCTCTTTAGGCTCTTAGTTTTTAGATAATTTTGATCCTTGAAAATAACTTCTTCTTTTTTTATTTTTATATATAGATATATTTGTGGTAAATAAATCCTTGAAAATAACTATGTGAATATTTACCAGTAGTATTGAGATCTGCTTCACTGTGTGAAGAAGGGAGAAAGTTTCTTGGTCTGAAAGAGACTGAATGAAGGGGTTTCTATTATGTTGATTTAAAATTTGATTGTTTTGATGTCGTGAAGTGGGTTATTGAGAAGTATGGTTTATGGAAGTCCGTATTCTTTTGAAAAAGTGGTTGGTTACTTGTAGTGATATTTATTTGTCTGACTCTGATAGGGATTATGGAATGTGGATGCTTGTGTTAAGCTGCTCGTTATGAGATGGGAATTGCTTAACTCAAGATTGGATATCGATATTATTTGATTGAAAAATGCTGATGTGGCATTTTTATAATCGAAGATTAAAATGACATGTATCTGAAATCCTACCCATTCTGTGTTCATTGTCAGCCCTATTCCATGATGTATCCATTATTTATGCTGGAGTATTGGTACTAACTACTAAGTTTTGTTTGACTATTGGTAATTTTGTGTATGTGTGTTGAGATACTTTGATTGATACTATTATTAGTATTATATGTGTGGTTCTATTTTCTCAATATTACAAAGTATTTTAATGGGTTGTATTATGAGTTATGACTCCATCCCAGATTTAATTTAGCTAATTGGTTATTTTCTAGTTTTCAATTTATTTGAGTAATTGAGCTCAAAATTGTTTGTTATAAGAAACTCATTAGTTTTTATAAAGGAAATATGAGTTATATAAAAAAAAGAAGGGAATTGTGTTATAAGTGATTTAACCATAGGTTGATGGACTTGCTTCAAAAGAAAATTAAAAATAGGACTTAATAATCCTTTTAAAATATGTCAGGACTTGGATGGTCATTTCAACAAAAAGTAGGCCTTATCTGTACTTTTACCTTGTTTTTATTCATAATCTTTCTACGTGTTTCATTTAGAATACCTTATTATAAAATTAAGTATCTCTCTGGCTTCAATGATTCAAACTAAATTTAAATATTTAATGGGTTAAGATAAGCATCTCTCCACTCAATGTCATGTTGTATTTTGTCACAATTTTTATTATGATACTTTCTTGGGAGTCAAGCTATATTACAAGGAATTTAACTGCACCATGGTTATAAATGTCTGTTCTACATATTCTTAAAAGCTTGATTTGGATCTGATGTTGGAATTTGTTCTGGATCCTTGGTCAAGAGCTCCTTCCCCATCTTTATTTATGGAAATGTTTCTCTTTTTCAGTGGAAAGGAGACCGAGTTTCCAATTGAACCTGAGTTGACTCTGGAGTTGATGATGGCTGCTAATTATCTTCATACTTGAATTATCATCTCTTGAGCGGCAAGTCCTGCTCAGGATTGTAAGCCTTCTTATATATTCTCTTTAAGAATTCACATTCTAGTTTTCTTCTCTAGAGGTTATAGGAAGTTTAATGTATTAAGTCTCCTATAAATTTGCTGTAACCTAATCAATTTTTTGTTTGGATCCTGGATCCAGTGATTATGTACTACAGTAGTAGAGATGCTCAAGGATGAACTCGTTACCCAAGAAGGTTTAAAACTTATATGAACCTCATGTTGGTGATTTGCAGTGGATCTCACTTTGCACTGCAATGTAGTATACATTATTTAACTTATAAGTGATTGTTACACTTTTAAACAGTGTTAGGATAATTCAGTCAAGGAAAGTGCAGTCATTGGATGATGTAAAGTGCAGTTAGGATAACTCATATGTGATAACTAATTAGAATGGTATCTCTTAATAAGTAAGACATGGTTTCATGATATAGTTTCTATTATTATGTCGTTTCTATTATTGATAGCTGGTGGATCTTTGAATGATTGTTTTGTCGTCACATACTAGATTTGAATAATACAAATTTGGCACAAAAATGTCTTCAATATATAATATATATATTTGCAAATTTTAAATATAATATTAATTTCTTTTTCAGATTATACAACATCTAACATTCAATACTACTAATGATTTTTGACAGAAATCGATACTTTGCCATCTTGAACCAAATAGTATGTAAGAACCAGGATTGTTGTAAACTTGTGGAGTCAATTTTTTTTGGTTGTTGTTGATACATGTAGAGTAATTCTTAAACATGATTCATTAGGTTTAATTTGAAATAGATTCAACTGAATGGGTCTACACGTAACACGTTTCCATTTTTCAATGAAGTAATTATGGACTTATAAAGGTGCAAAAAAAAAAAAAAAAAAAAAATTATGGACTTATCAGGCAAGTGCTATGGGCACATTTGTCTGTTTGCTTGAATGACAATAAGCTGACGACCAGATTTGTGGTTGCCCAGAGTACTATTCTGTGGACGTAGCACTTAGCAAAGCTTGGTTTTTACTTTACTATAATTGGCTTATCTGGGGAAGTTGGGACTTCGATCGTCTTCTGGATGGTTACTGGGTTTAGTCTCACATCATATTTAAGTTAAATGCCTTAATAAATATAATACTCTATTGATTCAGATAGGATTTCGGGACTTTTGATAATTGCTTATATTCTAAACTTGAAAAGGTTATTTTGCTTATATTACACCAAAAATTAATTATTGTCTTGGTTGGATGATAAAGAACTATCACTATAGTAGAAGTTATAGGATGAAATTTTAATTTTCTCAAAAAAAGAAATGATTATTTTGCTGTTAAGCTTTTATTTTCTATGTGGAAAAGTATACAAGTGTCATATCATTAAAGAAGACATGAACGAATCCATTAAAATCAATGATTATATTTACACCCTCCAATGAAACACTGCCACGTCAGAATTAAAAAAATTGTTCATGGTAAAGCACACGAACACACACGACATCAACCCATTAAACCAATATAAATCCAATATTTATTATAATATTATATTTTTCTAAAAAAACTTGTACATCATGAACCCAGTGCTAGACTGCCCCACCAAAGTGGAGGAGTTGCAAATAGCTATTGAAACTGTAAACAATCAGCCTGAGTCCTTTCTCCAAGGTGAAGGTAGAGCAGAGAGGTTTGTCTTGGAACTTGATTTGGTCTAAAGCTGTTATTCCTAAGCACTGGGGCATACACAAGTCGAAGTGCAAGGTTTTTAAGGCTAGCATTTGCAATGTTGCCTCTGCTGTTTCAATATTCCTCATGGCTCATATAGTCATATGGATTTAAGGAAATGCACGTGTTCATAATACTTCATTCAAACATGAAGAACATGGAAAACTAAAATGTTTTGATCAGTGATGACATTTTAGATTCAGATCTTGTTCTTGTCAGTAACATGAACTAAAAAGACACTTGTTTATTGCATTTTAAGGTTGCTATAAAATATAAGAAAATGAGATAATTTTTTAGAAAATTATTTTTGGAAAATAATTCATTTTCCAAAAAACGTTAATGTTGAAACAAACGGAGCAAAAAAAACAAAAAAAAAAGTCCACAATTAAAATATGAAAGTGGATGAAAAAAAAAATGGATATAAAATAAGAGTACTAGTTTAGTCATTATATATGATTTCATTTGAAAAAAAAAAAAGTAAATCTAGTGTGTCAGTATTTTATTAGAGGGTGTAAATATGGTCCTTTACATTTCATTATTATTGAATTTATTTTAGAATAAATGATGAGAAGTGTTATATCCACAGTATTTTTGTGGGAGGTAAAAAGATCCTGATGGGAACATGGGCCTTTTGGGCCGTGTTAAGGAGGGCCGACCTGACCCTGGGTTTGGAAATTGTTAATACTATGGGTCGGCCCATGCGCGAGTTAGGTCGAGGACCCCGAGGGTGAACTTACCCTCGGAGCGGCACCAGGAGAACCCGGAACTTCATGGTACGGGTTAGGGAATGACACGGTCAAGACCAATGGTTAAAAGGGTGAACCCTTGAATGCCCCGAAGCACCGAGTGTTGAAGAAATGTCAAAGACAAAGGCTGCTACCTCCACATTAAAGACTGCACCTACCACCCGGCCGCATTAATGGGGAGGTGACACTTAAACAGGTGGAAGGGAAACTTCTGAATTCTTGTTCAAAGGCACTAAGAAAAGAAATATCTATACTAAGGGAGGAGTTGGGGGCAACACGTGTATAAAGTATTAAGAAGAAGAGTATTTAAGGGAAGACCTAGAACGAGAAATGGGGACGGAACTTTTTGTAACCTAAAAAGAAAAAAAGACAAAGAGAGAGATAATATAAGAACAAGCTCTCGCTTACGTCCGAAGGAGACCTATTTACATTACTCTTTCTTTGTTTCCTAATACGGCAATCTTTAGTTTGTCATTTAATCTTCACTCACTTCTAACCTGGGTTTCAAGCCCACTCTCTACAAATTTTCATTGTTTAAGGCTCATTGGGCTTGAGCCCATAACTTGTTCTTGGGTCCGGGTGCAATTGTGCACTTACAATTGGCGCCGTGCGGCGAAATCTAGTACGGAAGTAGTAGAGATATTATGGCGAGGCTTAGGCTCTCACCATGCGAGTCACAAGGATCACAACCGGAAGATCATTTCGAACGTCTTGAACGTCGTAGGGATCGTGAGGGAAGCGTCCATATAGAATACCCGGGGATAGCCATACTCGGGGGGGTAGCACTACCCACGATGAGGGCTCTAAATCCATGCGGAAGGAAATTAATCGTTTGAAGAGGAAGTTACGCCGTGCTAAACGTAAGGTTTCTCCGTCCTCATCTAGTTCTTCCTCGAGAAGGATAGGGGAGTTGGCTACGGTTCAAGGTCATATTCCCCGCTAGCTTGACATCCTCCGGCGGGGAGGACGACCAATCAACTCGCAGACGTAAGAAGCTTCGTTCTAGGGGCTTAGGCAACGATACCATGAGTAGAGCGTTGCACCAACTCTCTAAATCTCCGTTTTCACGGAGGATTGAGAGGAAGGCTTCCGGGAGGTTCACCCAGCCCACCTTTACCATCTACAATGGCCGGACGTCCGTGGAACACGTGAGTCACTTCAACCAAAGGATGGCAACGGTGCACTCTCATAACGAGACTTTGATGTGTAAAGTCTTCCCCTCCGGCTTGGGACTGTGGCTATGAGATGGTTTAACGGTCTCGAATCGGGGTCTGTGGGCTCGTTTGGGGAGTTAACTAGGGCATTTGCTTCGCGCTTCATCACGTGTAGCGAGAGTCCCTCGGCCATTGGATTCGTTGCTATCCATGGTCATGAAGGAGGGGGAGACAACGAAAGCATACTCCAGAACGGATATTGGGAGATGTTTAATGAGATAGATGTCGACTTTGATGAGGTGGCGCTTAATACCTTTAAGTTAGGCCTCCCTGCTGATCACGACCTAAGAAAGTATTTGACGAAAAAGCCCGTCCGCAGCGTACGCCGTCTTATGTATCGTATCGACTAATATAAAAGGGTAGAGGAAGACCGGCAAGGAAAAGGAAAGGAGAAGGTTATCCCGCGGGGAGAGAAGGGATTTCAGGTCGGACAGATATCACAACAACAAGCTGAGGAGGGATTACATCGGACAATCCGGCTTGGCAGCACCCCAGGCTGTAAGTACGGTGTTCCGAGAACCAGTGCATCAGTTATTAGAAAAAGTTCGCAAGGAGCCCTTCTTCAGATGGCCCGGCAAGATGGCAGGGACCTGCGAGAAGAAATCAAAACCTTTTCTGTCA
Organism: Castanea sativa; assembly: GCF_040712315.1. Classification (NCBI taxonomy): domain Eukaryota; kingdom Viridiplantae; phylum Streptophyta; class Magnoliopsida; order Fagales; family Fagaceae; genus Castanea; species Castanea sativa. Next base: position 29,490,653 of record NC_134020.1, read on the forward strand.
GTACCATCAGGATGTGGGCCATACTACTGAGAACTGTCGGACCCTGTGGAACCATCTGGAGCAACTCGTCGGTGAGGGAAAGTTAAAGCAGCACTTGTGTCAGCCCACTATGCAAGTAAGTCAAGTTGGTTCAAACAACCAGAGGAACAGTTCATCTCGGCCAGCATTGGGAACAATTAATGTTATCTTCGCTGCACCTGGTAGGACCGGTTCAGGTCCCACTAGGATTATGGCAGTTTCTCATCCGCAGGCCGAGGATGTCGGTAGCAGGCCGAAGAGATTAAGGAGCACCTTACCTGTCTTGGGCTTCTCCGAGGAGGATAAGGTAGGGACTATCCAGCCCCATGACGATGCTCTTGTCGTTACCCTCAGAATAGGCAACTATGATGTGAGAAGGGTGATGATAGATCAGGGCAGCGGTGCAGATATCATGTACCCTGATCTATTTAAGGGGTTAAGGTTGGAGTTGGAAGATTTAACTCCTTATGACTCACCTCTTATCAGCTTTGAAGGGAGGGCCGTTATGCCAAAAGGACAGATCCGTTTACCCGTTCAATCTGGCACAGAAACGGTTGAAGTAGATTTCATTGTGGTTGACGCGTACTCTCCATATACGACCCATCCTCGCCAGGCCATGGCTGCACGCTCTGGGAAGGCCGTCTCCTACCTTGCACGTTAAGGTTAAATTCCCTCGGGAGAACATGTTGAGGAGATCCTCGGCAGCCAGGGTAGTGGCCGAGCAATGCGCATATCGGCGGCGGTACTTCGTCAGTCAGTCGAGTTATCAACCTTCCCCATCCAGGAGTCATAGCAATTAGAGCTCGGAGGCACTGGAGCGATGACGGAAGATGAGGGGCTGTTTGCGAGGAGTTAGAGAAGTTTGTAATAGCGGATGATCCGAGAGAGATTCTTCCAAGTTGGCATACTTTTGCCATACCAAGAGAAGATGGAGTTGTTGGAATTCCTAAAGGACAATATAGATGTCTTTGCGTGGGACCCTTATGAGGCTCCAGGCGTGGATCCGAGCTTTATGTGTCATCGTTTAAACGTGAATCCGGCGATTGTTCCGAGGAGGCAGCCACCTCGGCGATCTTCCCGAGAACATTCGAGGCCGTGAAGGAAGAGGTTCTTAAACTCAAAAGTGGCGGGGGCTATCAAAAGAAGTTTTCTACCCGAATGGTTGGCTCATACCGTTGTCGTTAAGAAGAAGAACGGCGAGGTGGAGAGTGTGTGTAGATTTTACTGATCTTGAACAAGGCCTGTCCTAAAGATTCGTTCCCAATGCCACGGATTGATCAACGTAGATGCTGCGGTTGGACATCCTCGGATGAGTTTCTTGGACGCCTTCCGGGGTTACCACCAAATTCCCTTGGCGTTAGAGGATCGGAGAAAAGCGCTTTCATTACTCCAACCGGGAACTATCATTATAAGGTCATGCCATTTGGGTTAAAAAATGCTTGAGGGCTACTTACCAAAGAATGATGACCCGAATGTTTGAACAGGACAGGGGGAAAAACATAGAAGTATACGTGGATGATATGGTGGTGAAGAGTAAGACGGTACCTTCGCACATGACAGATTTGGCCGACACCTTCAAAATGCGAGGAAGTATAAGTTGCGCCTTAACGCCTCCAAGTGTTCTTTTGGCATGGGATCCGGAAAGTTCCTAGGGTATATGATCACTCATAGGGGCATAGAGGTGAACCCGGTGCAGTTAAGGCTATTCGGGAATTTACGGCCGCCTCGGAACCCAAAAGATATTCAAAAATTGACCGGAATGATTCTTTTATTTGAATAGATTTATTTCTCGGTCAGGACCGGTGCCGTCCTTTCTTTCAGTTGTTGAACAAGTGGAAAGGGTTTCAATGGACCGAGGATTGCGAGGTAGCTTTTCCAACGACTTAAGCAATATCTTTCTCGGCCACCCATTTTATCTCGCCACGAGGTGGACGAGGTTTATTCGCTTATCTGGCCGTAGCCATTCACGCGGTGAGCCTAGTCCTCATAAGGAATGAAAATGGATTACGAGACCGATCTACTACGTTAGTAAGTCCTTGAATGAGGCCGAGATGCGCTATCCGCCTTTGGAAAAGCACTTCTGCCGCCAGTCCGCCACGCGCAAACTCCTCATTATTTTCAATCTCATACGTGGTTGTTTTGACCCATGCTGCCTCTCAAGGCTTGTGTTGCGTAGTGCTGATTATTCGCAAGGTGGCAAATGGGGAACCATTTTGGGAGCCTTTGATGTTAAATACGAGCCTCGCACATCGGTGAAGGGACGAGGTCCTCGCAGATTTGGTGGCGAGTTTGCGAACCATTGATAGAAGAAACTTCAAAAGAAGCACACATGGGTGGAAAATCGGTTGGTGTGATCACGGATGTATCACCCTCGGTTTGGAGAGTTCACGTGGATGGGGCTGCTAATCAAAGAGGGTAGTGTTGGGCTTGTTCTAGTGTCCCCTGAAGGGATTGTCTTTGAAAAATCTTTGAGATTGGCCTTCTCGGCTACTAATAATGAGGCCGAGTATGAAGCGATCTTGGTAGGCATGCAAATGGTACATAAGATGGGTGGCAAAGAAATCCATGTGTTCTCGGACTCTCGATTAGTGGTCGGCCAAGTCATGGGGACCATGGAGGCTAGAGACCCCGAATGCAAGAATATTTGGCCCAGGTTAAACGTCGGCGAGGTTTAAATTCGACTCATTTGCCTTAGCTCATGTCTCTAGGAGTGGAAACACTCATGCGGATTCTTTGGCTACATTGGCCACATCCTCGGCTCAAGGTCTACCTAGGGTGATTCTCGTTGAGGATTTGATAGAACCTTCTCTTATAGTCGCTAACGCACCTCGCATCCATTTAATAAGGCCTGGTCCTAGTTGGATGGATTCAATCATATCTTTTCTCAAAAATGACATCCTTCCGAAGACAAAGTTGAAGCGAGAAAAGGTACGTCGAAAGGCGCCGCGTTTGGTTGTCGAGGACCGGAAGCTATACAAACGATCCTTTTCGGGACCGTATTTGTTGTGTGTACACCCTGAATCAACGGAATCATTCTTGGAGGAATTGCATGAAGGGATTTGTGGGAGTCATGCGGGAAGGTCCTTAGCCCATAGAGCCCACGACTCGGGGTTATTGGTGGCCTAATATGCGAGAGGAGGCTCGGGATTATGCCGAGAAAGTGTGATCGGTGTCGAGGTTCGCCCCTAATATCCACCAACCTTTGGAGGGTTCTTAATCCTCTGTCCCAGCCCTTGGCCTTTCGCACAATGGGGCTTGGACATTGTAGGGCCATTCCCGAGAGCTGCGGAAACAAAAGATGGCTGCTCGTAGGGACGGACTACTTCACTAAATGGGTCGAAGCCGAGCCCTTAGCCAATATCCGAGATGTTGATTCCAAGAGGTTTATTTGGAAGAATATTGTTACTAGATTTGGTATACCACATACTCTTATCTCGGACAATGGCGTTCAATTTGACAGCAACGCCTTTAGGCGATGCGTAGTGACATGGGCATCACAAACGGATACTCTACCCCGGCTTATCCTCGAGGAAATGGACGGGCCGAGGCCGTTAACAAGGTCATAGTCAACGGGCTCAAGAAGAGGTTGGATGATGCGAAGGCAGATGGGTAGAAGAGCTCCCTCATGTCCTGTGGACGTATCGGACCACTCCCGCAGGTCCACGGAGAAACGCCATTCTCTATGGCTTATGGAGCCGAGGCGGTGATACCATTGGAGTACGGATTTCCTACTCTAAAGACAAGTTCTTTTAGTCCGAGAGAATAACAAGGAACTTCTAGAGAGAGATCTTGATTTACTTGAAGAACGGCGTGAGAAGGCTATGGTCCAAATGGCTTATTATCGGCGAAGCTAAAACAAGGACATGATGCCCACGTGAAACTAAGGCCACTTGCGCCCGGTGATCTTGTATTAAGGAAAGTTGTAGGCACTTCTAAGAACCGAGCATGGGGTAAGCTAGGACCTAGCGGGAAGGCCCCTACCGCATTGTTTCAATAGCGGGCGTAGGGTCGTATAGGTTAGTTGACACGGATGAACGAGTTGTACCACGTCCATGGAATGTAAATAATCTTAGAAGGTATTATTATTAATCAAATAAGCTTTTGTCAATTAATGTTTCAAAGTTATGGCTGGCTCTCATATTTGAAGTTACCGTTCTAAAGAATCAAACGAAACTTGGTTAAGTGTAGTCCTCGGACCACAAACCTTGTGGAAATTGATGTCTTATCATTTGTTAAAAGAAGAACCTTAGTTATGCCGGGTCTTCGGACCTCCTACTTTGGGAAAATTAACATTTGAAGTTGCGTTCTAAAGAATCAAACGAAACTTGGTTAAGTGTAGTCCTCGGACCACAAACCTTGTGGAAATTGATGTCTTATCATTTGTTAAAACGAGAACCTTAGTTATCTTAGGGTCTTCGGACCTCCTACTTTGGGAAAATTAACATTTGGAAGTTCTTGTTCTAAAGAATCAAACGAAACTTGGTTAAGTGTAGTCCTCGGACCACAAACCTTGTGGAAATTGATGTCTTATCATTTGTTAAGCAGAACCTTAGTTATGCCGGGTCTTCGGACCTGCTACTTTGGGAAAATTAACATTTGAAGTTACTTGTTCTAAGAATCAAACGAAACTTGGTTAAGTGTAGTCCTCGGACCACAAACCTTGTGGAAATTGATGTCTTATCATTTGTTAAACAGAACCTTAGTTATGCCGGGTCTTCGGACCTCCTACTTTGGGTAAATTAACATTTGAAATTACTTGTTCTAAGAATCAAAACAGAAACTTGGTTAAGTACGGTCCTCGGACCACAAACCTTGTGGAAATTGATGTCTTGTCGTTTGTTAAACAGAACCTTAGTTATGCCGGGTCTTCGGACCTCCTACTTGGGGAAAATTAACATTTGAAGTTATTGTTTTAAAGAATCAAACAGAACCTTAGTTATGCCGGGTCTTCGGACCTCCTACTTTGGGAAAATTAACATTTGAAATTACTGTTCTAAAGAATCAAACAGAAACTTGGTTAAGTACGGTCCTCGGACCACAAACCTTGTGGAAATTGATGTCTTGTCGTTTGTTAAACAGAACCTTAGTTATGCCGGGTCTTCGGACCTCCTACTTGGGGAAAATTAACATTTGAAGTTATTGTTTTAAAGAATCAAACAGAACCTTAGTTATGCCGGGTCCTCGGACCTCCTACTTTGGGGAAAACTAACATTTGCAGTTAAACGAAAGATTGCTTAAGATTTGTCTTCGGACTATGACTTTGCTTAAAGTTAACTTCTGATTGTGTCTGGATGTTAATACCTTACTGTTTATTAACTCGGATCTTAAGTTTTATATCTTTAAGTATTGAGTGAATTTGTGTAAGGAATGGTCCTCGGATCTTACATCCTACTAGAAACAGTGTTATGCATTATAAGGGCTTAATCGTTATATGAAGTCCTCTTTCCTTTTTTGTCAAGGCATTGTTCAAATGTGTTAACTATGTCACCTCGTATTAAATCTTTAGTAAAATACGCATGATTATGTGGAAGTTACGATTGTGCAATCCTTGGAGTTAGATTTTTATACTCTGAGAAACTTTTGATATGACTTAATGGGAAAACTTTTGTAATAAGTACATAAAGAATAAAGAAAAAGCAGACACAATCCAAGTGAAAAGCAAACGAAATTGTTCTTCATTAATCAAGTTGAATATACATTACATTATATAATTCAAAAACAAAAAAAGAATGGAAAAAGAGAAGCCCTAAGCTAAGTCCTAAGCTGTTGGAGGAGGACCTTGCTGAGAGGTACTAGTGCCCTCGGTCTTTCTCAACTCCAGCTCAAAAGGAGTCATAACCTGCTTTCCTTTATCCCGCTGTCTTTGTTGGAAGGACGTTGGGTTCCACTATCTGGTTCAAGTCCTTCTCTGCATCTACTCCTCCTTCCTTTTCTTTATTGGAACCAAAAGGTTCTCAGTAGGATCGTGAATCTGCCGTGGGACCATCGGAGGTAGAACAGAAGAGTTGTCTCAGTGGGTAGGAGTAGCAAAGCAGGAGCCTCTTCAATCTCCCGTATTTCTAGGGGAAGCCAAACGTTCTCGACTTCCTCAAATCCGAAGACCGGGGAACTCCCGCTACGTTTAAAGCTTCCCCCCATACTTTTTGACGATTCGCGGCATAAAGCCGCGAATTCCTCTCGTCACCTGTTCCTCGGTGGTCGCTACCCCTTCGTCAAAACTTGCCTCGCTTGCGCCCTTGAAGAGAGAGTTGGAAGGAGCCGGCTTCTTCCTTCATCGAGCCGCTGTTTCTTCGCATCCGAGCACTCCCTTTGAGCTTGGGAGAGCTCTTCATTTCTTTCCTTAAGGAGTTTGCGCCGTCCTTCTATCCGGGTCTTCATGGTCTTTAAGTTTGACTCGACCCCATTCTTCTCTCTCTCCTCGGCTCTGCTACCTCCAAGGTCGCCTTCTCGTTCTCGGCAAGGGCTGTACCTAAGGTCTTCTCGCTCCACCCTAACTTCGAGCTCGGCCCGGCTACTTTCCGAGCGTCTTCAATAAACTTTTCAGCTACAAAGACCTCCTGAATAGCCTGTAAAAAAGCATGATGGAGTTAGGAATAAGAAAAACTAATTTACTTATAAATATTGTTGAAGGAAGAAACACTTACCAGCGCTAAGTCTCTTTTTAGAGAGAGGAATAGTTGTGGTTGGCCCATCTTTTCCAAGGTCTCCATGTCCTTGGGCAGCAGAAGAGGGCGTTCTAGGACCTCGGCCAGGTGGTGGGCGTGGCCTTGTTGAACTGCCCTTATACTGGACTGGCAGGAGATAGGAGCGCCGTTCAGCCTTAGATCGGGGGACCAGGTGGCCGGTGCTCGGTGCACTACAGCCTCATCTCTGATTTCCCCGAGTTCAACTGAACGGGATCTACCCTTGCCCTTATCCAGCTTCTGCTGATGGGCCGGGGGGAGTTGTTGGCGTGGTTTCTTGGGCTCTTTATTAGTCGTCCCCTCATCATCCCCCTTCCTCTTCTTCTTGGGATCCTCGGCTAGCAGTTTGGGCTCAGCTGGAGGAGGAGGAGGAGGTAAAACTGGGAGAACTTGGGACGTCCCCTTTTTCTTCTTCTCTGCAACTTTGGCAGCCCTATTAGTGAGAAGACCCTCCATTCGTCCCATGTCTTCTACGGATTCGTCCTCGGGAAGGGCAACTACAAACCCTGCAATTCCAGAGGCCTCGGTTGCTTCTTCTTCCTCGTCGGAAAGCACTACAAACTGGTTCCCGTGAGGTCTCTCGGTGTCTTCGAGATGGAATTGATCTATCTCGTCGTCAAGGGTGTGTGAAGAAGACACCTGCTCTTCTGGAATGACAGCTGTTTGTGCATGCACGGTAAGGGGGACCGTCGCTATCGCCCGGTTGTACAGAACGGTGTTAGGAGCGTCCGGAGGTCACGGTCGTCCAAAAAATGGCGCCGAGCTACGTTGATCCTCTTCCGTCTTCGGCCGCCCGCAATAATGGCGTCCTCTATCTCTTGGAAGTCTTTGGAAAGGGGAGTGTATCCGAGAATGAGGTGAGCCGCCCGGAGTTGTAAGTCTTCGCTAACGAACACCTCGGAGCGAAGTACCCGGTTTAAATCGGCAACGTTACGGTGACTCGTGCGAGGACGCACGTGCCGCTTATCCGCAAAAAAGACGTCAAAACAAACAAAACCCGATTAGATTCACACAAATATTTAACAAGTTTAAGTAAATACAAATACGCATTTCGTGTGTGTGTTAGGAGAAGTTGTGTTGTGGGGAGATTAATCCTACGGCGTCGCACCCGGATCCCCCCACCGAACCGGGCAAGGAAAGCCATCGTGCCGGTTCCCGGACACGATCAAGTAGTCGTCCTTCATGCCTTTGTTTGATTTGGGCGCACAGAGATTAGCCTAACGGTGCTAGACCGAGATTTCATATAATAACCTACTTTAGAAAGTTTGTGGGACTCATATAGGAACACGACATCGTGCCATGTGAGGTTTAAACCCATCTCGCTCGTTTAGAGCATCTACACTACCTAGAACTCTAAAAACGTTTGGAAGGCATTGGTCGGGACACAACCCGTGGTTGCGAAGATACTCCCTCATTACGGGTTTCATTGGAAGGGTCATCCCACCCTCTATGAAGGCTATCATAGGGATGATAACCTCTCCCTCTTTCCTAGAACCGGCCACGGCCGTTGCCGGCGCATTCTAACCCTACGTCGCCGGGAATATGGTATTTGGCTCTAAAGCCTTCCATCCCAAATGCGGCGGTATCAACTAGACACTTGAATTTTCCCATTGCGAGACGATAGACTAAACTTTAAAAGGGAGAGTGTTTGTATTGGTAGCCGAGGACAAATATTGAGGAGAAAAGGTTTAGAATAGGAGCAAGAACTTACAAGGTTCAAGATGTGCAAATCTCCACGGTTTTCTCGCAGTAAGGTATGATGGCCGATGTCTTGATGGGATTACCCCCCGAGGAATTAAATGAAGGCGCGGGTTCCCGAAGCGTCACGACGTGCGAAAAGGCGGCCTCGAAATTATGTCCTGTCCCGCCTAAAATTTCGTGGAGTAATGAGAGCCGTTGGATGCCCATCTCACCGTTGAACGTGGGAGACAAAGAGTAACTTACGCAATAAATGCGCGCGTTTTCGAAAATAAAACCGCCAAGTGTCATCTTCTCGGGACGCAAAACGATTTCCACACGTGCCATCACTTATAAAGTGTGTAGAGCGGGTTCTCGTCGGATCAAAACCCTATTTTTCTCCTCGGACGTTGAAAATTAGAGTTTTCGAGGGGCTATTGTGGGGGTAAAAAGATCCTGATGGGAACATGGGCCTTTTGGGCCGTGTTAAGGAGGGCCGACCTGACCCTGGGTTTGGAAATTGTTAATACTATGGGTTGGCCCATGCGCCGAGGGTCCGAGGACCCAGCCGAGGGTGAACTTACCCTCGGACTGACACCAGAGAACCCGGAACTTCATGGTACAGGTTAGGGAATGACACGGTCAAGACCAATGGTTAAAAGGGGTGAACCCTTGAATGCCCCAGAAGCACCAGTGTTGAAGAAATGTCAAAGACAAAGGCTGCTACCTCCACATTAAAGACCCTGCACCTACCACCCTGGCCGCATTAATGGGGAGGTGACACTTAAACAGTGGAAGGGAAACTTCTAGTTACTGTTCAAAGGCACTAAGAAAAGAAATATCTATACTAAGGGAGGAGTTGGGGGCAACACGTGTATAAAGTATTAAGAAGAAGAGTATTTAAGGGAAGACCTAGAACAGAAATGGGGACGGAACTTTTTGTAACCTAAAAAGAAAAAAAGACAAAGAGAGAGAGATAATATAAGAACAGCTCTCGGCTTACGTCCGAGGAGACCTATTTACATTACTCTTTGCTGTTTCCTAATACTGGCAATCTTTAGTTTGTCATTTAATCTTCACTCACTTCTAACCTGGGTTTCAAGCCCACTCTCTACAAATTTTCATTGTTTAAGGCTCATTGGGCCTGAGCCCATAACTGTTCTTGGGTCCAGGTGCAATTGTGCACTTACAATTTTCATAACAAATCGTAGGTGTTAAGTTGTTAATGGTTCTAATTTGAATCCGCAACTTCAATTACTTTTTTGCTTACCTGTAACAACTAATATTAATAACTTGCCATTTAAGATTCGTTATAAAAGTGTTGTGAAAATGTTGTGGACATAACATTTCTCATAAATGATTATTGATTTCCAAGTATTAACTCTTATTCTAGAATTGAGAGATGTGTTAACGATATAATTTTTATTTATGACTTGGTGAAATCAAATTTCCACCCTAAAATCTAGTAGGAATGGAGGTGTAACTTGAATTCATCTCTATACATATCTATATTTCCTCAAAAAAAAAAAATCTATATATGTGGGGGGGTAAAAACTCCTGAATAAACATTTGGGTTTTGGGCCTGATTGGTTGGTACCAGTTTGTTTTTTATCATGGCCTCCAGGCCCACAAGTTAGTCTGCACTGTAAAAGTCTGAGGAGTAGTGTCTCCTCGGACAGGCCCGACGATGACCTTGTGACTTGCTAAACGGGTTAAAGGCAGAATTCTGAAAAAACTGATGGGTAATAGAGTGATCCAAGCACCCTCTAGAAGCAAGGATGTGAGAGAAATATCTAAGGAAAAGTCTGCTACCTCCACATTAAAGACTCTGCATCTACTTCCTTGGCCGCATTAATGGGGAAGTGACCTATGAACAGCAGGATTCAGCCTCCCTGCTATCATTTGAAGACTTCAAGAAGGTGGTGGATGAGACAAGTATCCAGGGGGAAGATTTGTATGACACATAAATGAATCAGTGAAGAAGAAATATATAAGGAAACGAGAGAGGAAAGAGAGGGGGGCTACACTTTCTACTGAGAGTAAGCAGGAACCAAGAGTTGTAAACTTTGGCATAGAAAGAGAGTATATGTATACAAATTTTCCTCGGCTTACGTCCGATGAGGTTTCTTTGTTGTACTCGTTCACCATTTGCATAGATTGTGGCACTCTAACTTGTTAATCAAACTTCCAACATCCCGAACCTAGATTTTAAATCCATACTCTACAAATCTTATTGCATAAGGCTCATTGGGCCTGAACCCAACACTTGTTTTTGAGTCCGAGTACAATTGTGCCCTTACAATTAGCGCCGTCTGTGGGAAATCTAGCGTTGAAGGAATTGAAACATCATGGCAGGTTTAGGTTCACACCATGCAGAATCTCAGGGATCGCAGCCCGAAGATCTTTTTGAGCGTCTTGAGCGCCGGAGGGATCGAGAGGGAAGCGTTCATACTGTATATTCTAGCGCGAGTCATACGCGCGATGGAGGCAGTACCACCCGTGAGGATGATGCCAAGGCCATGCAGAGGGAGATTAACCACCTCAAGAAGAAGGTGCGCCGTGTCAGATGAAGGCGGGCTTCACCCCCATCCAATCCTTCTTCGGGGGAATCCCGGGGAAGCAGTTACAGTTCAAGGTCCTGGACGCCCCCCAGCAAAACCTCCTCTTGCGAAGAGGATGACTTAACGGGTCGCAGGCATAGGAAGCTCCCCTCCAAGGGCTTGGGGAACGACGCTATGAGTTGAGCGTTACACCAACTCTCCAAATCGCCCTTCTCACACAGGATTGAGAATGGAAGGCTCTCCAGGCGGTTTACCCAGCCCACCTTCACCATTTATAACTGCTGGACAGACCCGGTGGAACATGTGAGCCACTTTAATCAGAGGATGGCGGTGCATTCTCACAATGAAACCTTGATGTGCAAAATCTTTCCTTCTAGCTTGGGACCTATTGCTATGAGATGGTTCAAGAGATTAAAGTCGGGGTCTGTCGGTTCATTCAGGGAACTTACTAGGGCATTCGCGTCTTGGTTCATTACATGCAGTAGAGTTCCTCGACCTTGGACTCACTATTATCTATGGCCATGAGGGAGGGTGAGACGTTGAAAGCATACTTCGACAAGTATTGAGAGATGTTCAACAAGATAGATGGAGATTTTGACGAGGTGTCGATTAATACTTTTAAAGTGGGCCTTCCCACTGATCATGACTTGAGGAAATCCTTGACCAAAAAGCCCGTACGGAGTGTACGTCACCTCATGGACCGTATTGACGAGTACAAAAGGGTTAAAGAAGATCAACAGCAGGGTAAGGGTAAGGGTAAGGCGAAGGTTATCCCGCAGGAGAGAAGGGATTTCGGGTCGGACAAGTATCACAACAATAAGCCGAGGAGAGATTACTCTGGGCAGTTTGGCTCAGCCACTCCACAAGTAGTTAATATTGTATTCTGAGAACTAGTGCACCAACTACTAGAGAAAGTCCGTAAGGAACCTTACTTAAGATGGCCTAGTAAGATGGTGGGGAACCCTACGAAGTGGAATCAGAATCTTTTTTGCCAATACCATCAGGATGTGGGTCATACTACTAAGAATTGTCGGACCCTCTAGAACCATCTAGAACAGCTTGTTAGCAAGGGGAAATTGAAGCAGTACCTGTACCAACCTAACGGGCAAGGCAGTCAGTCCGGCTCAAATAATCAAAAGAACAACTCATCTCGGCCGCCTTTGGGAACGATTAACGTTATCTTCGCTGCACTTGGCAGGATCGGTTCCTGTCCTACCAGGGTGATGGCAGTTTCACATTCCAAGGCCGAGGAGTCAGGCTCGAAGCCGAAGAGGATTAAAGGAAATGTGCCTGTCTTGGGATTCTCGGAGGAGGATAAGGTTGGGACCATCCAACCCTATGATGACGCCCTGGAGGTCACTTTGAGGATAGGGAATTACGACGTCAAAAGGGTGATGATCGATCAAGGCAGCGGCGCAGATATTATGTATCCCGACTTATTCAAGGGGCTAAGGTTAAAATTGGAGGATCTCACTTCTTATGACTCCCTACTGATAAGCTTCGAAGGGAAGGCTATCATACCAAAGGGACAGATTCGATTGCCTGTACAGTCGGGCTCGGAAACGGTCGACGTGAATTTTATTGTGGTTGACGCGTATTCCCCATACACGGCCATCCTTGCTAGGCCTTGGTTGCACGCTTTGGGTGCTGTCTCCTCGACTTTGCATGTTAAAGTAAAATTCCCTTCGGAAGGACTCATCGAAGAAATTCTTGGCAGCCAAGTAGTGGCAAGGCAATGCATATCGGCTGTAGTACTGCATTAAGCCAAATCAGAGTCTTCGGCCTCGGCTGTGAAGGATGTATAGCAATTAACAACTATAGCTGCGCTCGAAGGAGTGACAGCGAAAGAGGCCATGTGTGAAGATTTGGAGAGGTTTCTTATGGCCGATGACCCCGAGAAGTTCTTTCAAGTGGGGGTACGGTTACTACGCCAGGAGAAAATGGAATTAGTCAAGTTTTTGAAAAACAATATCGATGTTTTTACTTGGGATTCCTATGAGGTTTCGGGGGTTGACCCAAGCTTCATTTGCTATCATTTGAATGTCAATCCTGCCGTCGTTTCTAGGAGGTAGCCATCTCGGCGTTCCTCCAAATAGCATTCCGAGGCTATTAAAGAAGAAGTGCTTAAGCTCAAAAGGGCTGGGGTTATTAAAGAAGTTTTCTACCCAGAGTGGTTGGCACATACAGTTGTGGTGAAAAAGAAGAACGGAAAGTGGAGAGTATGTGTGGATTTTACAGACCTAAACAAAGCCTACCCAAAGGACTTGTTCTCGATGCCACGCATCGATCAGCTTGTGGATGCCACGGTCGGGCATCCTCGGATGAGCTTTTTAGATGCCTTCCAGGGTTATTATCAAATTCCATTGGCGGCGGATGATCAGGAGAAGACTGCTTTCATTACTCCAACAGGAAACTATCACTATAAAGTGATGTCGTTCAGGCTGAAGAATGTCGGGCTACTTACCAAAGGATGATGACCAGAATGTTTGAGTCGCAACTTGGAAAGACCATTGAGGTATATGTGGATGATATGGTAGTGAAGAGTAAGACAATACCTATGCACGTGAAAGATCTGGACAACACTTTTCAAATACTTAGAAAGTACAAGTTGCGCCTTAACGCCTAAAGTGTTCTTTTGGGGTGGGTTCAGGAAAGTCCCTAGGTTACATGGTGACTCATAGAGGAATAGAAGTGAATCCGGCATAGGTCAGAGCCATTCAGAGCTTGCAACCACCTCGGAATCCAAAGGAAGTTTAGAAGTTGACCGAGATGATCGCTGCTTTCAGTAGATTTATCTCTCGGTCAGCTGATAGGTGCAGACCTTGTTTTCAACTATTAAATAAATAGAAAGGATTCCAATAGTCCGAGGAGTGTGCTTTAGCTTTCCAGCGACTTAAGGAATATCTTTCCTGGTCACCTATTATGTCTCGGCCGGAGGTTGATGAAATCTTGTTTGCGTACCTAGCTGTGGCCGTCCATGCAGTTAGCCTGGTCCTTATAAGGGACGATGGCGGGGTGCAAAGATCGGTCTATTATCTCAGTAAATCCTTGAATGAAGTTGAGGTGCGTTACCTGCCTTTAGAGAAGGCACTTCTGGCCGTAGTCCATGCCACTCTGAAGCTTCCTCACTATTTTCAGTCCCACACCGTTGTAGTTTTGATCCAACTGGCTTTCAAGTCAGTGTTACGCAGTGCTGACTACTCGAGAAGGGTAGCTAAGTGGGGAACTATTTTGGGAGTTTTTGATATCAAATACAAGCCACGCACCTCGAAGAAGGGCCAGGTTCTCGCGGATTTGGTGGCAGAGTTCGTTGAACCATTGTTGGAAGAAACTGCGAAGGAATCACGCATGGATGAAAAATCAGTTGGCATGATCATGGACAAAGGACCTCCAATTTGGAAAGTGTCCGTTGATGGGGCAGCCAACCAGAGGGGGTCTGGTGTCAGACTTGTTTTGGTATCCCTTGAGGGAATTGTCTTCAAAAAATCATTGAGATTAGCATTCTCGGCAACTAATAACGAGGCCGAGTACGAAGTGGTCTTGGTCGGAATGAACATGGTATGTAGAATGGGGGGAAAAGAAGTTCATATGTTCTCGGATTCTCAGTTAGTGGTTGGCCAAGTGACGGGGACCATGGAGGCTAGGGATCCAATAATGCAAGAGTACCTGACCCAGGTCAAATGTTTACAATCCGAATTTGATTCTTTTATCCTTTCTCACATTTCTAGAAATGGAAACACGCATGCAGACTCGTTGGCCACCTTGGTGACATCTTCAGCTTAGTGTTTGCCTAGGCTTATCCTCATTGAAGACTTGCTAGAACCAACTCTGACCACTGCAAGTGCCGTCCGTATCCATCTGATAAGGCCTGGACCTAGTTGGATCGACCCTGTGGTGTCTTTTTTGAAAAGCAATATTCTTCTCGAGGAAAAGTCTGAAGCAGATAAGATACGTCGAAGGGCACCTCGTTTCTGGCTGTCCGAGGATCAAAAATTGTATAAACGCTCATTCTCTGGACCATACTTGCTATGTGTGCATCCTGAGGCCACAGAGAAAATTTTGGAAGAATTGCATGAGGGGATTTGTGGAAGCCATATTAGGGGAAGGTCCTTAGCCCATAGGGCTTTGACTCAGGGGTATTGGTGGCCAATATGCAGAGAGAAGCTCAAGATTACGCGAGAAAGTGTGACCAATGCCAAAGGTTTGCTCCCAACATTCATCAGCCTGGGGGAGTCCTTAATCCCTTGTCTAGTCCGTGGCCATTTGCTCAATGGGGACTGGATATAGTTGGGCCTTTTCCAAGTGCTGTGGGAAACAAAAGATGGCTACTTGTGGGAACCGATTACTTCACTAAATGGGTTGAAGCTGAGCCCTTAGCAAATATTAGGGATATCGATTCCAAGAAGTTTATATGGAAGAATATTATCACTAGATTTGGGGTACCTCGCACACTTATTTCAGACAACGGCGTTTAATTTGATAGTAGAGCTTTCAGGAAGTATTGTAGTGACATGGGTATCACAAATAAGTACTCCACCCCAGCTTATCCTTAGGGAAATGGGCAGGCCGAGGCCGTTAACAAAGTCATAGTCAATGGACTCAAGAAGAGGCTGGATGATGCGAAGGGTAGATGGGTAGAGGAGCTGCCACATGTTTTATGGATGTATCGGACTACGCCGTGTAGATCCACTGGAGAAACACCATTCTCTATGACCTATGGGGCCGAGGTGGTGATACATTTGGAATCTGGTTTCCCCACGCTAAGGCAAGTTCTTTTAGTCCAGAAAATAACGATGGTCTCCTAAAGAAAAGCCTGGATTTGGTTGAGGAACGGCGCGAGAGGCCGCTATGGTCTAAATGACTTATTATCAGCAGAAGCTTAAACGAGCGTATGATGCCCATATGAAGCTAAAGCCACTAGCACCTAGGGATCTGGTGTTGAGAAAAGTTGTGGGTACTGCCAAAAACCCAGCATGGGGAAAGCTAGGACCAAATTGGGAAGGACCCTATCAGATCATCTCTGTAGCAGGCATAGGATCATATCGACTAGCTGATCTAGATGAAAAAAATTGTACAACGCCCCTAGAACGTAAACAACCTACGAAGGTATTATTATTAATAAAAAGCACTTTTATCGTTCGTGGTCCAAATTATCAATATGTATTTGGGTTTATCTCTTACTATTACCAAGTGTCAAACAGAAACTTGGTTATGCATGGTCCTCGGACCACATACCTTGTAGAAATTGATATCTTATCAAGTGTCAAACAGAAACTTGGTTATGCATGGTCCTCGGACCTTGTGAAAATTGATATCTTATCAAGTGTCAAACAAAAACTTGGTCATGCAGGTCCTCGGACCATATACCTTGTGGAAATTGATATCTTATTAAGTGTCAAACGGAAACTTGATTATGCATGGTCCTCGGACCACATACCTTGTGAAAATTGATATCTTATCAAGTGTCAAACAGAAACTTGGTTATGCATGGTCCTCGGACCATATACCTTGTGGAAATTGATATCTTATCAAGTGTCAAATAAAAACTTGGTCATGCAGGTCCTTGGACCACATACCTTGTGAAAATTGATATCTTATTAAGTGTCAAATAGAAACTTGGTTATGCATGGTCCTCGGACCGCATACCTTGTAGAAATTGATATCTTATCAAGTATCAAACAGAAACTCGGTCATGCAGGTCCTCAGACCACATACCTTGTGGAAATTGATATCTTATCAAGTGTCAAACAGAAACTTGGTCATGCAGGTCCTCGAACCACATACCTTGTGGAAATTGATATCTTATCAAGTGTCAAACAGAAACTTGGTCATGCAGGTCCTCGGACCACATACCTTGTGAAAATTGATATCTTATTAAGTATCAAACAGAAACTTAGTCATGCAGGTCCTCGGACCACATACTTTGTGAAAATTGATATCTTATTAAGTATCATACAGAAATTTGGACATGCATGGTCCTCGGATCACATGTCTTATGGAAATTGATGTTTTATCATTTGTTAAACAGAAATTTAGTTATGTCGGGTCCATAGACCTTCTACTTTAGTGAAATTAACATTTTAAGTTACAATTTCTAAGTATCAAACAGAAACTTGGTCATGCATGGTCCTCGGACCACATGCCTTGTGGAAATTGATATCTTATTAAGTATCAAACAGAAATTTAGACATGCATGGTCTGAGGACCACATGCCTTGTGGAAATTGATGTCTTATCATTTGTTAAAATGAACCTTAGTTATGTCGGGTCCACAGACCTTCCACTTTGGTGAAATTAACATTTTTAAGTTACAAATTTTAAGTATCAAACAGAAACTTGGACATGCATGGTCCTCGGACCGCATGCCTTGTAGAAATTGATGTCTTATCATTTGTTAAACAGAACCTTAGTTATGTCAGGTCCACAGACCTTTCACTTTGGTGAAATTAACATTTTTAAGTTACAAATTCTAAGTATCAAACATGAATTTGGATATGTATGGTTCTCGGCCCATGTACCTTGTACAAATTGATATCGTACTTATCATTAAGAGGAAGTTTGTTTACGTCAGGTCCTTGAAACCTTTACTTTAGAAACATTAGCAAAAATCCATGTCATATAAATGTTGAGATGTTGATGAAACATTTTGATCACTTTATGCCCCAAATTGAATTCTAAGTTAGGTTGTTAATTGTGCATCATTGTGTCACATATATTATACTTTTGAGGCATAATTTGTAAAGTATAAGCTAAGCATGTGTATTATTGTTTAAAGTTATGATAGTTCAACTATTGAAAGTGGAGTTAACTGTTCCACTCATTCATTTTTATGCTGATGGGTACTCTTATACTAAAAAGTGCAACTCAAATGAAGATTAAACTGGACAGTTTTTCATTAATTACTTTTAATGTACATTATAAGCAAAAGAAAAAAGAAGAAGAAGAAGAAGAAGAAAATCTTTGTTACATAACAAGAAAAGGGAGAAGTCCTAGGCTCGGCCCTAAGCTTTTGAAGAAGGGTCCTGCTCGGAAGTGCTGACAGCTTCTGTTCTTTTTAGCTCCATTTCAAAAGAGGATTGGACTTGTTTTCCCTTGTCTGTTGCCACTAGTGGAGGGATGTTAGGCTCGGCGCTTTGGCTTGTAGCCTTCTCGGCACCCTCACCCTGTTCATTCTCTTTATTGGAACTTGTAGGTTTTGTAGGACCAAGAATGGGCTCTGGGATCACATGAGGGGGTATGGAAGGTGCTGTCTCAGGGGCAGGGGCGACAGGAGGAAGTTCTTCTATCTCCTGGATGTCTAAGGGAAGCCAAATGTTCTCAGGCTTCCTCAGCTCGGAAGTTGAAGGAAGCCCCGTTGCATTTAAGGCTTCCTCCCAAACTTGCTGGCAATATTCTCGGCACAGCGCGGCAAACTCCTCTATTAGCTGGTTTTCTGTCGCCGCTACCCCTTCCTTGTAAGCAGCCTTCTTTGTGGCCTTTAGCGAGTCCTTAAAGGTACGAGCCTTGTCCTTCATCTTGGCAAGCTCCTTCTTCAAGTCGGAGTGTTCCTATTGAGTTTTGGATAACTCTTCATCCTTTTGACGAAGAAGCTTGCGTTGCCCCTCCACCTGGGTCCTCATTGTCTTCAAGCTGGCCTCGGCACCGTCCCTTTCCATTTTTAGCTCTGCCAGCTATGTGGTTAGCTTCTCATTTTGCGTAAGAGCCTGGCTTAGGGACTTCTCGATCTCTTGCCTAAGTTCTAGTTCAAGTCCGGTCTTCTTCCGAGAATCCTCCACCCACTTTTCGGCGGCGAAGACTTCCTGGATGGCCTGTGATGAAATATCAAAATGAATGCACTATTAGTAACACAAGTCTCCATTACATAGGAGTATTTCTTACAGTAAGGCGTAATGAAAAATAAGGCGAGGATAAAACTCAAATACTTACCAGGGCCAAATCCCTTTTTAGCGAAAGGAACAGATGGGGCTGGTTCATCTTGTCCAGGGCTTCCATGTCCTTGGGCAGAAGAAGGGGACGTTCCAAGGCATCGGCCAGGTGGAGAGCATGGCCTTGTTGGAACGCCCTAATGTTGGATTGGCAAGAGATTGGTGCCCCATCCAACTTAAGCTCGGGAGACTAATTAGCCGGTGCACGGCGCACCTCGGCAAGGTCCCTGTTCTCCCCGCTTTCCACTGAGGAGGCACGTCCCTTGTACTTGTTAGGTTTTTGTTGTTGTTGTTGTTGTTGTTGTTGTTGTTGTTGTTGTTGTTGTTTCTGTTTCTTCTGCCTCTCCCTATCTGCTTCCTTGGCCTCACCCTTCCTCTTCTTTTTGGGCTTCGCCACAAGAGGCTTAGGATCGGAGGGAGGAGGGGGTGGGGGCAGGGACGGAGGGACTTGCGACCCACCTGCGCCCTTTTGGGAGACTCTCGCTCCCCTTTTGTGCATCAATTGCTTTAAGGCGTCCATCTCTTCTTTTTCGGAGCTAGAGTCAGGCTGGGTAATTACTAGACCTTGTATACCACTAGTCTCGGCGGGCTCGTGTTCCTCGTCTGAGAGAATGACAAACAGATTTCCTCGAGGCCTTTCGATGTCCTTGAGTTAAAACTGGTCTATCTCCTCGTCTAACGAGTGTAGCGAGGACGCTTGCTCTTCTCGGTCGGTGGTCGTCTGGGAGTGTGCCGAGAGGGGAATTGCTGCGATAGGGCGTGTGTACAGAATGGTGGTGGGATCGTCGGGAAGATCACGGTTGGAAAGGAAACCTGGTCTTGCCACATCTATCCTTTTACGTCACTTATCTCCCGCGATGATTGCGTTTTCGATCTCCTGGAAGTCCATTGATATAGGATTGTATCCTAATATCAAGTGTGCAGCTCTCACTTGTAAATCTTCACTCACGAAGAGTTCAAAGCAAAGGACACGATTTAGGTTGGCAACGTTGCAGAGGCTCAAGCGTGGGCGTACATGTTGCTTATCTGTGAGAAGAGGCATCCGAGAAGACAAAAATGGTTAGATTGGTGATAAACATAAAGACCAGAAGTAACAGTGTGCAATAAGAATTAAAGCAGTAAAGGCAGTGGGATTGAATCACGGGTTAAGGAATTTAACTCTTAAGGAGTCACACCTGGATCTCCCTTTACGACTGGGAAGTGAGGGTCGTCATGCCAGTTTCCTGAGGCGATGAGGTAGTCGTCCTTCATGCCTTTGTTGGATTTAGGCAGACAGGAAATCAGCCTAACTATGCTAGACTGTGATTTAATGTAATATCCTACGTTTTTGAGTTTGTGGCACTCGTACATAAAGGCAACGTCGTGCCATGTGAGGTTTATGCTCATTTGCTCGTTTAGAGCGTCGACACTACCTAAGACCCTAAACACATTTGGCGTGCATTGGTTTGGGCATAACCTATGGTTACAGAGGTATTCACTGGTCACATTTCTCATGGGGAGAGTCATCCCACCTTCTATGAAGGCAATCATGGGGATGATGACTTCTCCCTCTCTTCTAGTACTGCCTATGGCTTCTACTGGGCAATACCTTAGACCTACATTAGGAATCTGGTATTTGGCCCTAAAACCTTCCATACCAACATTGGTATCAACCAGGCACTTAAACCTACCCATTTGGGAGAAGCGAAAGTGAGAGCTTGAGAGAGAAAGGGGGTTTAGATGGTGGCCGAGGATAGAAGCCGAGAAGGAATGAGTAAAGAAAGTAAGAACTTACGAGATTTGGGTATGCGATTCTTCACGAGCTTCTGGAGAGAAAAGGTAATGATTGACACTTAGATACAATTGATTTCTGAAGAAATGAAAGAAGGCGCGGGTTTCTAGGTGTTTTGACGTGCGGGAGGCGGCCTCGAAATTAAATTTGTCCTACACAAATTTTCAAGGCCAACCTAGACCGTTGGATGTCCATCTTACTATTGAACGTGAGGAACAGGATGTAACTTGTGGTCATAAATGTGCATGTTCCGGGTTTCGAAGCGTCAGAAGCGTTTTCAGGGAACGAAAGGACCCATACACGCGTGGCGGTTTACAAAGCGTGTGGGAGGTACTCTGGTCGGATAAAAACTCTATTTCTCTCCTCGGATGGGTGGGAAAAATAAAGTTTTGAGGGGCTATTGTGGGGGGTAAAAACTCCTGAATAAACATTTGGGTTTTAGGCCTGATTGGTTGGTACCAGTTTGTTTTTGATCATGGCCTCTAGGCCTACAAGTCAGTCTGCACTATAAAAGTCCGAGGAGTAATGTCTCCTTGGACAGGCTCGACGATGACTCTGGGACTTGCTAAACGGGTTAAAGACAGAATTCTAGAAAAACTGATGGGTAAGAGGGTGATCCAAGCACCCTTTAGAAGCAAGGATGTGTGATAAATATCTAAGGAAAAGGCTGCTACCTCCGCATTAAAGACCCTGCATCTACTTCCCTGGCCGCATTAATGGGGAAGTGACCTATGAACAGTAGGATTTAGTCTCCCTGCTATCATTTGAAGACTTCAAGAAGGTGGTGGATGAGACAAGTATCTAGGGGGAAGATTTGTATGACACATAGATGAACCAGTGAAGGAGAAGTATATAAGGAAACGAGAGAGGAAAGAGAGGGGGGCTACACTTTCTACTAAGAGTAAGCAGGAACCAAGAGTTGTAAACTTTGGCATAGAAAGAGAGTATATGTATACAAATCGTCCTCGGCTTACGTTCGAGGAGGTTTCTTTGTTGTACTCATTTACCATTTGCATAGATTGTGGCACTTTAGCCTGTTAATCAAACTTCTAACATCCTGAACCTAGATTTCAAATCCATACTCTACAAATCTTATTGCACAAGGCTCATTGGGCCTGAACCCAACACTTGTTTTTGGGTCTGGGTACAATTGTGGCCTTACAATATATATCAATAGAGTTTATAAAATAACCATATAGTTTGTTTTTTCAAAGTAAAAATAACCATATAAAATATAATTTTCTTTTATATAAACAATTAACACCATTTATAGATAGTTAATATATGAAAATAAAATCCACTTCTGCCATTAATAAATGGAAATTAAATAATAAATTCACATAAATGCAAACTTTTGACTTTGAAGAGGTGAAAGACTAAATGAAAAGATTATTATCCCTTCTCAAGGAATGCGCAACTTGGCGTAACCTTAGACCACTATGGGTATAATTATTGTTGTCATATATACTGGTCGGTAACTCGTGGAATGCATTTAACATAATATGATTAATTTTTTTTTTCAGTTTTTGCTTTGCCTTAATATGAAATTTGATTATAATGTGCTATTAATAAAAATTTACGATGATTGTGTTTGTGTATAAAACTGTATATTTTAATTTTATCCATTTATTATGATTATATTATTAGATGGACTTATATATTCAACTATTAATATTTAAAGAAGACATGAAGTAACAGGATTTTACTAGAGGGTTTAAATATAAAAATAGAATTTAAATTTAATTAAAAAAATATTAAAATAATAACATTTAAAATTGTGGGAAATTCAAAAGTTTATGTGACATAATACTATGAGGTTAATTAAAAATCAATTTTCTTCTCATATATATATATATATATATATATATATATATATATATATATATATATATATACTAGTCGCTAATCCGTGCAATGCACGGAAAAACTATTGACTCTGACAAAAAATCCAACAACAAGTAAATAGACATTTTGAAAAAAAAATTTAATTGAAATTAATCCAAACAAATAATTAATCAACCAAAAATATAGCTTTTAATAAGAAAACAAAACATCACATGAACCTAAATAAAAAACATTTAAGGTGAAGAATTAAGAACCTACTAAGACTTAAATACCAAAAACCCCAAGACTTAAAACTTCAAAATTTATAGAATCCTCAAATTCTACTTCAAAACCAAACCAAATTCAACAAATTTATATATAACATACCAAATAAAAATTTATCGTTCCCTAGGCTGGAAGACATGAGTTTCATTTTTTATTCTCCAAAACAATAGATATATTCTGCCATGTATAATATAAAAAAATAATTAGTAGAAATTTCAACCCAAAAACCAAATCCACTATTATCAACGTGAGTCTAACATACCAAATAAAAATTTATCGTTCCCTAAGTTGGAAGACGTAGGTTGCATCTTTAATTTTATTTCCAAAAAAAAAAAAAAATAGAAATGCTTTATCTGCCATGTACAATAATAAAAAAAAAATTAGTAAAAATTTCAACCCAAAAACCAAACTCACGATTATCAACGTGAGTCTTTTTTTTTTTCAACGTTAGTTTTTTTTTTTTTTTTTGAGTCCTATCATAATTTTTGTTTTTATATTGATTATCCACGTTTGAGTTTGAATTTAAGTTGAACTTGTTAGAAAGATAGAGTTTCATTCATTGTTAAGTTTTGATTAAACAAAAATAATTTTATTTTAAAAAGATGATAATGATGAATTTGAGTTTAAGTTGGACTTATTAGAAAGATAGAGTTTCACTCTTGGTAAAGTTTGAACTAAAAAATAAAAATTTTATTTAAATATTGCATTGATGTGAAAATTATGAGAACTTCAGAAGTTTCGATTTTATATATATATATATATATATATATATATATAGATTTGTAGGCCTTTTGAAACTTGATAGGGTGTTACCTAAAGTAAATTAATTATCTATAATTAGTAAGTCACGTGACAAAAACATATCAATTTCACAATGCGTAATACATAGATATATCAAGCCATTACACGCAAGCATGTGGGTGAATTTTACAAATATAACACATAAAATTATTATATAGAATCAAAATGATTGTTAAATTTATTTGAAACAGTTGGTAATAATTCAAACATTTTTTTTTTGAGGGGAGATATTTGAAACTCAAGTAATAAAGTTTTACGTAGAGCGAAACTATATATATACATTTCTGGTAAACCTATATCAAGGATTTAGATTCATGCATGACTTGACATATATATACAAAAATTAAAGTTATGGCATGACTTTAATTTTTGTATATATATGCCAAGTCATGCATGAATCTAAATCCTTGGTGTGGGTTTGCCAGATATATCATTACCAAGTTGCAAGCTGCCAGCCTAAGATCTTTCCATGGTTTTATCAAGTAATATGCCACTATGAAAGCTGACTCATGGAAATGATCTAATGACCACTGCGAAGGAAATAAAAGCATTATAAGAATACGAATTTTCTGTCCTATTTTTTAGGTATAATTTATATTCCACCAATCACAAGTTATCATATATTCATTTTCCATCACCCTCAGTCCTCACTAATTCCAATCAATGTTGCTAAATTAATTTCCATAGTTAATAGATGCATTTAATAAGAAGGAAAGCAAATTATAATGCTTAATAGACAAGAAATTCTTAGCCCTCCATCCTGATATAAAACACAATTTACTACTCTTCAGTTGTCAGAATTGGAAAAATGGCTAATCATGGATCTCTTCTGTTTTTTTACATATCCTACATTCTTATACTCACCACAAGCTTATCATGCAGTGCCGCAGATGAAGACAGAAAGGCAAGTGTTATTTTCGTTGCAAAAGAATCTGTTTCTTCTATGGTCCAATTCCAATGACTAGTAAAACTAGATTGCTACACATAAATCACGCCAAATTTCCGTTTTATATGCCACTCTTTGTGACTTTCTGCTTAAGTTGTTGATGATAATGATGATTCAGGTCTACATTGTGTACATGGGGTCACTTCCAACAGGGCAATACTCTCCATTGTCTAACCACCTTAGTTTGCTTGAAGAAGTTGTCGAGGGCAGGTAACATTTCTAGATGCTATTCATTTTCCTTTGGAAATAATAACAACATTATCAGTTATTTATTTATTTATTATATATATATATATATATATATATTTTTTAATGTTCTCCCCCTCTCTCTCTCTCCAGTTCTGAAGAAAATTGCTTGGTTAGAAGTTACAAAAGGAGTTTCAATGGATTTGCTGCCAAGCTCACTGATCGTGAAAGACAAAAGCTTGCTAGTGAGTGTTGCATGCAAGACAATTTTATTGTATCTATTTCCCGAAAGAGTCACATAATTGATGGGTCATAACATTAACATTATAGCATGTTTTTACATACTGTGATGTGCAGATAGGAATGAAGTAGTCTCTGTTTTTCCGAGCAAACCTTACCATCTTCACACAACAAGGTCCTGGGACTTTCTTGGTTTTGTCGAGACAATTGAAAGGAATGCCACTGCTGAAAGTGATGTCATAGTTGGCGTTATTGACACTGGAATCTGGCCTGAATCAGAGAGCTTCAATGATGAAGGATTCAGTCCTCCCCCCTCGAAGTGGAAGGGTGAATGTAAAGGCGGCAACAATTTCACTTGCAATAAGTAATATTGTCTCCCAGCCTTTTGTTTATGCATAACACTGAAACACTAAACACAACCAAAAGAAAAATGTCATTGGTCTGTTATTTACACTCCTTTAAATGCTGATCACCAATATGGAACCATCATATTTCAGCAAGATAATTGGTGCTCGATATTACTCCTCAACATCAAGTGATAATATGTCTGCAAGGGACCATGATGGTCATGAAACCCATGCTGCCTCAACGGCAGCTGGCAACAAAGTAGAGGGTGCCAGTTTCTATGGAATTGCTCAAGGTACTGCAAGAGGAGGGGTTCCCTCAGCGAGGATTGCAGCATATAGAGCCTGCTATCCAAATGACTGTCAAGGAGAAAAAATCTTGGCTGCTTTTGACGATGCTATTGCTGATGGAGTTGACATCATTTCCATTTCAATAGGACCATATATTGCAGTTGCGAATTTCAGCCAAGATGTCATTGCGATTGGTGCATTTCATGCGATGGAGAAAGGGATATTAACTTCTCAATCTGCAGGCAACAGTGCTGGTCTAATAGCTAGTGTGTCAAGTGTAGCTCCATGGATATTTTGTGTAGCAGCAAGCAACATAGATCGCCAAATCATAGACAAGGTTGTCCTTGGGAACGGAAAGACACTAGATGTATGTATCATCCTTATATCTTTTCACATCCTATGTCGTCAGTGTAGATGAACTGTTTATGTGCAGCATGTAACCAAAGAAGTATGTGTGTGTATATGTATGTATGTATGTATTCGATTTACTAATTTGCATTCTGAAGGTTCTCCATAAACAGGGAATTGGAATAAATGGTTTCTCATTAAATGGAACTAAATTTCCTCTGGTTCTTGGCCAAAATGCTGTGAAGAATACATGCTCTACCTCTACCTCAGAAGGGTAAATTCTGCCACCCAAATTGTTTAAATATTTTCTAATGAACTATTAATCATAAAATGAAACTTCAAATTCTTTCTGTATTGTAGAGTCTGCAATGCAGGTTGCCTAAACAGCAGTTTAGTAATAGGAAAGATTGTTGTTTGCGATGATCCTGATGCAGATTTTGAGGCCAACATTGCTGGTGCAGTTGGGTCAATCTTGAAGAATGACCCGTTTGATGATATTGCTGATGTATTCTCACTACCTACAGCTTCTTTAAGCATTGACAAATATGACATAGTCGCATCCTACCTTAATTCTACAAAGTATATCTTCCTATTTAGTCCTGTTTGTTCTTTGAATTTGCTTTCTTTATATGAATCAATCGTCCTTGTGTTTTACTTTACAGAGAGCCTCAAGCAACCATTCTAAAAAGTGAAGCCATACAAGTTGGTGATGCACCAATAGTTGCTTGGTTTTCTTCACTTGGGCCGAATTATGTTGTGCCAGAAATCTTGAAGGTACTTGTTTTTTGAATCTACAAACTCTTTGATCATACAATTATCTATTTATTTTTGATAATTTGATAGATGGGAGAGATGAGATTTGAACTAGACGTCTTCAATGGAAATATTAGGAAGTGCTAATTGAATTAAATACATTGCATTATGCTTGTATTTGGCCGCAGCCTGATATAACTGCCCCAGGGGTAGAAATCTTGGCTGCGTACTCAGAAATTGTATCACCCTCATCTAGCTCTCAAGACATGAGGCGTGCTAAGTATAATATATTATCCGGAACCTCCATGGCTTGTCCCCATGTTTCTGGTGTGGCGGCATATGTGAAAACGTTTCATCCTGATTGGTCAGCTTCAGCAATCAAATCCGCTATTATGACTACTGGTAATCTTTCTTATTTCTTCTTCTGCCTTCTTATTTATTTTCCCAAGCTAAGTACTAGTAAGCTTTCTTAAAGTTTATGTTGCTGAATCACCAACTTTTTTTATTGTATCTATAGCTTCGCCCATGAATGCTACCGAAATTTTAGCAGCAGAATTTGCTTATGGCTCTGGGCAAATCAATCCAACAAAAGCTGTTGATCCAGGACTCGTGTACGATGCTTCCAAAGAAGACTACATCAACTTGCTATGCAGTTTGGGCTATGATGAGAAGAACCTTAGACTCATTTCAGGAGATAACAGCACTTGCCCCGAAGTTTCCACAAAAACATTGGCTAGAGATTTGAATTATCCTTCAATGACGGCCATGGTCAGCCCATTGCAGTCTGTTAATGTTACCTTTCATAGGACAGTTACAAATGTAGGCTTTGCAAACTCAACTTACAAGGCCACAACCTTCACAAATTCTGAAGTGAAAATAATTGTAGAGCCTGAAGTGCTATCCTTCACATCCTTAAATGAGAAGTCGTCTTTTATGGTGCATGTTACCGTAGGACAAGGAATTCTGCCAACTAATTACTCAAAGGCGTCCTCATCATTGGTATGGTCTGATGGCAGTCATAGTATAAGGAGTCCAGTTTTTGTGTACGCACTGTCGAATTGATCAATGGTGAAAATGATGTTGTTTTGATCCTAATTATATTATGTAGTGGAATATTTACTAAAAGTACTCCAGTAATGCTAATTGCCCAATTAGGTTTTAACAATCAAAGAATAAAACGTAGGCTATTACCGATCGCAAAGCAATAAACACAATATGAAAACGACACATGATGTTTTATTTTTAATCTATTATTGAGCCCAGAAACCAAGAAATAATTTACCTTTTGAGAATAAGTTTACAACATTTGTGCACCCTTTGAATTTCTTCATTTTTTTTTAAAGTTATTTATTTATGGTTTTTGGTTTTGATTTTGGGTCAAATTAAATAAGCCAAAATTAAATGCATGCAATTGAGCTTTCCTTTGTACAGCTGTCTACCAAACCCGGCCACCTAATCCACCTGCCCCACCAACTTGAACCTGAGCCAATCACTACCTGAACTGACGCCTATGGCGGTCGGTGACAAGTGTCCTCCTCCAAAACCTGACTGGAGTGGGTTGAGTGGTGGGTCTTCCCTCTAAAACCTGATATCAATTGAGCCAATCAACCCTCCACCCAAATTTCTTAGAAATCTCATCAAAGTTTTCCATGTATACCAAGAATTTGACCCAAAATCACATCTCTGTCCAAGATTCCACCTAGATTTGGCAAAAAAATTGCGATATCCACAGATTTGGACGAGATCTTGTGATCCCCAGTGAGATCGAGAGGAAATCTAAAAGCTCCAACGAGATCCGCGGATTGTTGCCGCCTTCTCGGTTCCAACTGAAACCGATCAAACTAACCCAATCACCGTATTGATTGGTGGCAGGTTCCTGATCTGCTACCCGAAGGAGTCGAATAGAGTCCAGGTTGGGCACAAACACTACCTAGACCGACACATAGACAACCTTATTCCTATGGATAGGTTCTACGGCTAATCCATGTATGGGTAAGGCCTTTATTAACCTGGGTCTCGTTTTCCTTCCTTCAAAAGGTCATTTACAACTAGGAGGCCTATGCTTAAATCTAGACCTAAGTGGACCTTTAATGGATTGGTGGGTAGGTCGTTATCGTACTCAGAAGCTATTATATGTAATGACACAGGTTGTGAATTGGTGGAATGAACTTTAGGGAGCTTAAGCCTAAATGGAGCTTAAGGTCCCTCGCTTACCTCTAATCGAGGGTAGTATAATTAGTGCAATTATGCGATTACTGATTAGCCCTCTTTAGAAGAGTCCTTGTTAAATCTAGGGTATGGAATATAACTGAGTCTAACTCTCTATCTATAATGGAGTCACCATTGTGAGTGCATCGCCCCGTGTCACAAGTCGTATGACATGTTTTACTTTCATTAGAGGAGTATGCCTTGGCTAGGTGGACCATTGTAGTGGAGGGTTCGGAGACATCATATTTTTAGGTTTAGGAACCAACTTGGACACCTATATATTCTAGGACTAGTATTTAAAGAAGATATGATTTACCTAGATTTTAATTTCAGGTTTAACTATATAATAGAATTTAAATTCAACTAAATTATATATTAAATAATAAGGTTTAAAATTGTGAGATCTCAAGAGTTTATGTAACATAATATTATGAGGTTAATTAAAAGTCATTTTTCTTCTATATATATATATATATTATTAGTATTATGCTCATCTAATGCATATTTTAATTTAAAATTATATGTCAATAAATTAAAACTATAATAATAATTAGTGAGTCTCTTGAAAGTTTGATAGAGTTTTTACCTAAATTAAATCAACTATCTTAATAACTAATGAATCACATGACAAAAATATATTAAGTTTACTATGCATAATACATACATATATTAAGCCATTTCATGCAAGCAAAATATGTTTGTGGTGGGTAAATTTTACAATATTAACAGTTTAACCCATAAAATTATTATTATAACGCATGTAGCTCGGTTAATGGGCTGACTGCTTAGTTGGGCTCACAATCTACTTGTTGCTATGGGTATATGAATATTCTACGATGGGAAGCTCCTAAGGGCAAAAATCTTACACCCTATTAACATTCCTTATGACCTCACCGAGCAAGCTCACTCTCTTCCTCCCTACTTCTCAGTCTTCTCCCCCTAATTATTTGGTGTCTTCTCTCAGAACGTCCAACCCCTAGTTCTCCTTCTTCCCCCCTCTTTATAGGCTTCTTTAGTGGGCTAGTAATGATTGCATTTCATAGTTTTTTTTTTTTTTTTGGTTTTTTTTTTGGCGTAGGTGAGTCCCTTTTAGATTATTCTTGACAGAAGGGAACCCACTTTGGAAACAGGCATGTCAGCCTTGGGACTCGTGATAGATGCCAGATGGTGCTCGGCGGCGACCTCCCCCAAGGCATTGTCGGGATGCCTTGGAGCGGAATTCGAGCAACACCAGACCCCGAGGCTTGGATAGTCCACGATACTCTGGGCCGAGCAATATGAACTAAGCCCAATGAATGACCCTTTTCCAACCTTTGGCCCATAGGCCATCTAATAATGGGTCGATGACCTTACAATTATACAAAATCAAGTTAAACATTAAATTACTTGTAACTTTGGTAATAATATTTTAGTAGAAGTAGAATTTTATAATATTTAGAAATTTTTTTGTAGACGAGAAATATTTGAAAGTTTAAGGTAATAAAATTTTAGGCAAAGTAAATTATTGGTAATAGAAATTAATGTATGGTAAACTTTTTTTTTTTTTTTTTTTGAGACAAGTATGGGAAGCTATCTTAATAATTAAGGAGTATAAAAACTTGTCACAATGAGAGAAGATAATCACTTAGCAAAATCACAAATTTTAAGATCCAACTTTTATTATATAGTATAGGATTATAAATTATAGAGCATAGAGATATTGATTACCAATTTACCATATACATGACCTACATATTGATGATAGCTGACTGATTAAATACATCTGCATGTTTTTAAACATTTGAATTCCAGGAAGCCAAATCAAGACCTTCGAATAAATTAACTGCATATGTAGCTTATATGGATATATATATTAATTCTTGAAAAAAAATTAATGGATAGATATACGAAGTTAGAGCCAGCCTTTGTGCTTACCTAATTTAGTAACATAATGCGGGAGGATTCATCCAAAAGAAAAAAAAATGTGGGAGAGGGGCAACTTACATATTTATCACTGTCAAGTTCAATGCTGCCAGCCCAAGAACTCTCCAAGGTTTTATCAAGTAATATGCCATTAATGGAAGCTGCCTCATAGCAATTACCTAATGTGCACTATAAAGGATAATATATCATCCTCACTAATTCCAATCAATGTCGCTAAAATGGCATAATTTTCATAGCTCATAGATGCATTTAATAAGAAGGAAAGCAAATTATAATGCTTAATTGACAAGAAATTCTTAATTCTCAATCCTGATATAAAATACAATTTACTACTCTTTAGTTTCAGAATTGGAAAAATGGCTAAGTATGGATCTCTTCTGTTTTGTTACATATCTAACATTCTCATACTCACCACAAGCCTATTGTGCAGAGCCGCAGATGAAGATAGAAAGGCAAGTGTTATCTTTGTTGCTAAATAATTTATCTTTTCTAAGGTCCAAATGACTAGTAAAACTAGATTGCTACACATAAATCACTTCAAACTGCCATTTTATCTGCCACTCTTTGTGATATTCTGCGTAATTATAAACATTTGATGATAAATTGATAATGATAATTATGATACGGGTCTTCATTGTGTACATGGGGTCACTTCCTGCAGGTCAATACTCACCACTGTCTAACCACCTTAGCATGCTACAAGAAGTTATTGAGGGCTGGTAAAATTTCTACATGATGACCAGTTTTCTTTGAAAATAATAATAAAAAATTAGACTTTACTGATACTCTTTCTCTCTCTCCCTCTCTAGTTTTGTAGAAAATTGCTTGGTTAGAAGTTACAAAAGGAGTCTCAATGGATTTGCTGCCAAGCTTAATTACTGATTGTGAAAGATAGAAGCTTGCTAGTGAGTACTACATTCAAGAAAATTTTGTTATATCGTTTCCCCAAAGATTCACATAATTTTATGGGTCATATCATTATAGCATGTATTTACATACTGTGATGTGCAGATAGGAATGAAGTAGTCTCTATTTTTCCAAGCAAAACTTACCATCGTCACACAACAAGGTCTTGGGACTTTCTTGGTTTGGTTTTTCTGAGAGAATTGAAAGGAACGCCATTGCTGAGAGTGATGTCATAGTCGGCTTTATTGACATTGGAATCTGGCCTGAATCAGAGAGCTTCAATGATGAAGGATTTGGTCCTCCCCCCAAGAAGTGGAAGGGTGAATGTAAAGGTGGCCAAAATTTCTCTTGCAATAAGTAATGTTTTTTTTTTTTCCTCCCAGCTTGTTGTTTATGCATGACACTGAAACGCAAAACACAACCAAAAAAAATTGTCATTTTTCAGCTATATTTACTCCTCCAAAAACTGATGACCAATATAGGACCGTCTTATTTCAGCAAGATCATTGGAGCTCAATAGTACTCATCAACATCAAATGATAATAGGTCTGCAAGGGACCATGATGGTCATGGAACCCATACTGCCTCAACGGCATCTGGCAACAAAGTAAAGGGTGTCAGTTTCTATAAAATTGCTCAGGGAACTGCAAGAGGAGGGGTTCCTTCAGCGAGGAATGCAGCATATAAAGTCTGCTATGTAGATGGGTGTGCAGCAATAGATATCTTGGCTGCTTTCGATGAAGCTATTGCTGATGGAGTTGACATCATTTCCATTTCATTAGGACCAAATTTTCCAGAGCAAGATATCAGCCAAGATACCACTGCAATTGGTGCTTTTCATGCAATGGATAAAGGGATATTAACTTCTCAATCTGCAGGCAACAGCGGTCTAAGAGCTAGTGTGGTAAGTCATAAGTGTAGCTCCATGGCTACTTTCTGTAGCTGCAAGCAACAGATTGCCAAATCATAGACAAGGTCATCCTTGGGAATGGAAAGACTCTAAATTTATCATTCTTATATCTTCTCACATACTATATTGTCATTGTAAATTTACTGTTTATGTTGTATTCAATTTCTATATTGCATTCTAACAGTCCTCCATATACAGGGAATTGGAATAAATGGTTTCTCATCAAACGGAACTAAGTTTCCTCTGGTTCGTGGAGTAAATGCTGCAAAGAATACATGCTCTACCTCTGAAGTGTATGTAAATTTTGCCACCCAAATTTTTTTAATATTTTCTAATGAAATATTAATCATAAAATGAAACTTCAAATTCTTTTTGTATTTATGAAGATTTGATGAATGAATATTCTGTATTAATTAAGAAACTGAGTGTACAAGAAGATATTTATACAAGGCAGAGAAACTAACTCTCTAAACTAACTTCTAAACTATACGCATCTTCTCTCCAAAACTCTGTTACGAAATACACCAATCAGCTACTTACACGTGTTAATAATTATAACTAACCAACTAAAGCTCAGCCTAAGCTACAAGTAGTATTGCAAACTAAACGATAAAGCTACTGCCGTTTATGCAGATGCAGGGACAATTGCAGTTGTTCCAGTGCTCTGTTCTTTGACAGCTCCTGTTCAGTTCCTTTGATGATGAGCCTGATGCTCCAAGAGTCGCTTGGTTTTCTTCACTTGGGCCGAATATTCTTGTGCCAGAAATCTTGAAGGTACATTTTTTTTGTACCTACAAAAGTCTTTGCCTCATACAATTGAATTGATTACATTGTATTATGCTTTTATTTCACTGCAGCCTGACATAACTGCCCCCGGTGAAAAAATCTTGGCTGCATATTCGCCAATTGTTTCACCCACGTCCAGCTCTCAAGACTAGAGGCACGTTAACAGGGACGAAGCCAGGAGTTCTATCGAGGGGGGTGAAGTATAAAAACATTTTTTTTTTCTTGAAAATTCCAACTAGCATCCATTTAGTATAACAAATGGAAAGACACAAATAACTATTTTTTAATAAATTACGAAACAATTATATATCAAAAAGGAATATAGCATTATTTTAAATCTCAAAAATCATCATAACTAAAATAATTATTTCAAACCAAGTATGACAATTGTTAACTATAAATTTATAATTTGGAATAGTTTGAGCAAATTAAGTATCAAACACCACTTCCTTGTACATAAAAAATCTCTTTAGGAACTTAATGTAATTGTGTCTGTGTGCATCAACCATTGAACAATGTGTAGTGTGTCATGGCTCATGACTCTCTTGGGTGTGGCATTTTTAATCTTACTATCTACTAATTGCTAAACAAAACAGTAACCATTCCACTAAACAAAAAGACAAAACATCTCAACTAAATTAATTGTTTAGTTGCAACAGAGCAACTCCCAAAACACATTATACACCACTTTTTATAACTTAAAAAAAAAAACCAACTCATTTCAAAGTCAAATAAAGTGAAGCAGTAATAATGCTGTTCAGAGAAAGAGATTAGACAATAAGAAATTAAACGACACAAAAAGAAAGAGAGAGCAACCCAGCAAAAATACAAAAAAGGATAAAAACTAGAGTCTCACTGATGAAGCAGATAGGAAATTGGACAGAGTCTCATTGATGAAGCAGAAGTGACGGCAGTGTCATGAGTGGATCAAAGAGGGCAAAATCACACACTCTCTCTTTGTTCGACTGGTATTTGTATTATCTTTTTTAGGAAATTTTTTCTTTAAAATTAACAAGGCTAAAATTGAAATGTTGATTCGAAGATCTGATCAATTTAGATCTTATAAAATTATTAAGGGTTTTTTTCTTGTTTATTTGGGCTTTACTTTTTATGTTGTTGGGCTACTTTTTCTTGAATGCTGTTTGGGTTAAAGAGGTCAGGTTATATTTTGAGTGGGAAGAGGGGGGCCAAGAACAATTTTCTTTAGCCCAAATTCAAAAAACTCATAAAATATTATATACTTCTCTTTTGTTTTATAAATTCCAGGGGGGCCATTGCCCCCCAAGGTCATCAAATAGCTCCGTCCCTGCACGTTAAGTACAATATATTGTCCAGAACCTCCATATGTTGCCCTCATGCTGCTGGTGTAGCTGCATATGTCAAAACTTTTCACCCCGATTGGTCAGCTTCAGCCATCAAATCTGCTAATATGATTACCGGTAATCTTTCTTAATTCTTCTTGTGTCTTTTTATTTATATTTTCCTGGCTAAGTACAAGTATTCTTTCTTAAAGTTTATTTTGCTGAATTACCAACTATTTTGTATCTATAGCTTCGCCCATGAATGCTACCAATAATTTAGAAGCAGAATTTGCTTATGGATCTGGGCTAATCAATCCAACAAAAGCTGTTCGTCCGGGGCTCGTTTATGATGCTTCTAAAGAAGACAACATCAAAATGCGATGCTTCTAAAGAAGACTGCATCAAAATGCTATGTGGTTTAGGGTATGATGAAAGGAAACTTAGACATATTACAGGAGCTAACAGCTCTTGCCCCAAAGTTTCCAAGAAAGTGTTGCCCAGGGATCTAAATTACTCATCACTGACGGCTATGGTCAATCCATCAAAGTCTTTTAATCTTACCTTTCACAGGATAGTTACGAATGTCGGCTTCGCAAACTCCACTTACAAGGCCACGACCTTCACAAATTCGGAAGTGAAAGTAGTAGTAGAGCCTGAAGTGATCTCCTTCAAGTCCTTACATGAGAAGAAGTCTTTTGTGGTGTCTATTACCGAAGGACAAAGAGTATTGCCAACTGATTTCTCAATGGCATCCTCATCATTGGTATGGTCTGATGGAAGTCATAGTGTAAGGAGTCCCGTTATTGTGTATGCACTGTCAAATTGATCAAGGGTGAAAAGAAATTATGCAATGGATTATATATTTGAAAGTATAATTATGCGAAGTGTTCCATTTGGTTTTAAAAATAGGCCGTCACCAATTGCAAAGCAATAAACGCACTATGAAAAGGAAACATGATATGGTGACCAAGTAGAAAATTCAAGGGAAATGTTCCCTAGAGAAAAATCTATTACAAGGTGACACATCCAAATAAGCAATCTACTGATTCTACTCTAATAAGAGAAGTTTGCAGATCTAGTGCAAAACCTTTGTTCATAAACTCTACTAGCTAGATGAATTTACTATAGAAACATTCAACAACTTTAAAACCTTTAAACTCTTGAATTTTATGGATGCTCTACAGATGACACACCCATGTTTCCAGTCCATAACCTTTGACCAACTTCAAGAACATCTTAATGATTTGATTGACTTCAAAACAACTAAGTTCCTATGATTTTAACTTGATCAGTCGATTACACGAATATCAATCTTGAATATCCATTCTCTGAACTCACAGGTGGTGGCTTGAATGATTTCTTAATAGGGTTCACGACAAAGTGCCTCTCTAGCCTTATAAAGTCGAGTTATAATAGTGTCTTTTATACATGTAAGTAGGGTACATACATAATATTGAGCAAAAAACCTACGACAATAATTAATGACACATCAGCCCTGGTTCTCAATCGACCGAGATTTGATCTAGAGTAGTTGAACTCTGCATGAACTGTATTTCTTGAGCTACTTCTTGCACAAATGGCCTTAAACATGATGTAACTTGTATAAACTAATTATAGACAAATTTGACAATTACATTGTCATGGAATATGGCAACTATAAACTTAACAAAGGGTATTATCTATCATTATGGAAAATGTATTTTCTTCAGGTTTCAAATTAAAAATATAAAAGTGTACACAATTAGATATATAAAATAAAATCTACTGTGAAATTGATTTTCTCAATTTATCTTGAAATGAAAAGGATCTTATACCCATGATTTTAAGCATTTAAGACCCACTTCCAAAACTCCTAGAAATACTGTTTCGTATTATCCAATTCGAATTAAGTTGTGAAATTTGATGCTCTACCACTGAATGAAACCTTATAGAGTTATAGTCTCTTTAATATGTGATTGTTCTTTCTTTTGTAATCTCCAATAGAAATTTTCAAATATTCATTTGGCTCATTAGAAATCAGAAATGAGATAAATTGAATCTAGCTAAGACCATAATACATTATTATTATTAGGGTCATGTTACAATGAGTCAATTGGAAATCTGTCCCATGAAAATGGGTTGGATACAGGTTTGAATTAGTTGTAAAAGTTTTTTTTTTTGGAGGGGGGGGGGGGGGGGGGGCGTATTTTGCACTACCTTCTTAATTTTTATTATAATTTCTTGAAGTTATTTATTAAAATTTTGGCTAAAATGTAAAACTCACCCTCTAGGTTTTTTTTTTTAAGGTTTCATTTTAGTCCTTTAACTTTGTTTTTATTCATTTTAGGCATTTTCGTCAACTTTTGTTAAAATTTTTTGAAAAAATAAATCTGGAAAATACTTTTCAATCATTAATTGAATTTTTTTAATATAAAATTTTTGAAAAATTGAAAAAATTAACCACAACATATAACAAAAGTTAATGGAAAAACCTTAATTAACCACAACATTTAAACAACATTACATGTATTTCTATACACTTTTTTCATTCACACCTATTTCTACAAAACAACAACTACGTTACTAGAAATCTTTTACCAAATGAGCTCCACAACTACATTAATGAGCCCAGCAATACATTAAATTTTTTTTTTATTACTTTTTTTTGGAGAATAAACTTGCAACATGTGTGCACCCTTCTAAAATTTATATTTTGGACTTCATTCTTTTATCTCCTTTTTTTGAGAAGATTTATCTCCTTTATTTGATTGTTTCCTTTTCTCTATTATTGTTTTCATAGTTTTTATCTATAGTCATGAGATTATAATCAAAACATAACCTTTGATATGTTTAGTCTGATTTCTTTTAAAATATTATTGCATAACTAATTATAAAATAAATGTTAAAATGCAAAACTTACCCTCTAAATTTCACCAGAATTCATTTCAGCGCTCTAACTTTGCTTATATTTATTTCAGTACTCTAAATTTTAAGTTTATTTAATTAAGACCTATTCGTCAACTTTTGTTAAATTTTTTCTAAAAAAAATATGGAAAATATTTTTTTCAATCATTAATTGGATTTTTTCAATTAAAAAAATATGGAGAAAAAAATTAAAAATTTGGACAATAAACCACAACATTTCTCCATCAACTTCTGTTAATTTTATTTTTTTAATTCTGAAAAATATCTTTCAATTATTAATTGGATTTTTTTAATTCAAAAAATTAAAAATTTGGCCAATTAACCACAACATTTAACAATAGTTGATGGGGAGATCTTAATTGAATAAACTTGAAACTTAGAAGACTGAAATGAACGAAAGTAAGGTTAGAGGATTGAAATGAATTCTGGTGAAAAATAGATGGTAGGTTTTGCATTTTAGCCTAAAACAAATTATTAATTGAATCACCCTCTCAAATTGTCAAATCCTTTGAGAGGTGGGTCATACAGTTTTTTTTTTTTGACAAACAAGGACGTCCAAACATTTTCGAGTATCTAACTATTTCCTTAAGTGTATGTAGTCTCCTCATCCTATATGCATCGGGTTATTAAAAGGAGGAATCCCATAAAGTTGGCCCTAAGATGCTGATGAGACTTTAGGCTCAACTCTTTGTGCTAGTTAGTATGAAATTGTAGTTAGCACTTATGCTTTCATCATCTTCACACACCCAATTACATGTATTTGTTAGGGCTGAGCATGGACTTGGTCAACTTGCTCACCTTTCCCGACCTAACCGTAGGCCTGTCCACGGGTCGGTCTGGGTCGGGTTTGTGCCCAACCCAAAACTGGCCCGATCACTTTGAGTCTCTTATACTTGAACCCACCGCTAACGGTAGCAGTATAGGTGGCCGAACATCATCTGTTTCTGGTCGGGTCTCGGTCGGCTTTGAAATGTGTGAATCATCGCCGAATTTTGCAAAAATCAGCTAGATTTTGCTGGATCTGACTGAGTCTTGAAGAGATCAGGCCAGATCTCGACGAGATCTCGTCGGATCTTGACAGATCGGACATAACCAGACTAGCGAACCACTTTAATCGGCGGAGAACAACATTTTCGGTGTTGAGATTTGTTGGGTCGGTTGAAAATCAATTTTCCATGCTCAAACCTGTCAACTAATCCGTCGGTCATGGGTTTTAGGGGTAAAGATCCGCCGCCGACCTTTGCTGGCGTCGGGTCAGACGGTTCTTGGGCCAGATCGGCCGGTTGGGCAGGTTGGTCAGTTTCTGGGTTTGGTTGGACACCCCTACCCACCAACCTTTGGCCAAAGAATTGGATTTAATTCTGGTCTTGGGTTAGTCTTGGGTCCAACATGACCCATCCAAGGAGAGAGAGAGAGAGGTTTGATATAGACAATGTTCTAAGAGTTCATTTTGACCCGACCCACCTGTCCTTGTAGAATACAATTGTGTTTTGTTATTCTCAATTTTTATAGCTTTTAATTTCTGTTTCTTTTTGTTGCTCAAAGGTTTCCAATAATTTGCACAATTGTAAATCAAGAATTCAAATTCCAGTGTTCTACTTCTCACTAATGCTTCTATTCTTCTATCATTGTTGTTGGAAACTTTCTTTGTAATGTCAATTGTCAATAAGCTTAAATTTGAAAAGCTTTCTACATCTAGGCCTCGTTTGATATGATAGTTTAACAACATGATTTTAGTTTTTAAATAATATTACATGTCACATATTTTTTTACCCACATATATTTTAAAAAATACAAACAATGTTACTGGAACAATGTGTCTTCTTGGTGCTATTAAACCTTCTATAAAAACTTTTCTTCGTAATGCTAGTAGCTCTGTGATTGCTCAAAGTTCAACAACCTTCTCGCCAGCAAGTTCTTGTTGATTCTATTGATGTTGACAGCTTCCAATGTAGGCCTAACATTTTTATAACATCAAGAATTTAGAAAAGTAGATTTTTTAAACAATAAATTCATATATGATATACAGACAATTAAAAAACGAGCAATTTAATAAAGAAATATGTGAGATTTAAAAAGTCATTAATTGACTTATAGTAGAATCTGAAGCCATAAATTTGGTTGAAGATGCATTAAAAGGAAAGTTTCCATTATCACAAATTTGTTTAAATGAAAAGAAATTAATGTATTTAAGGATATATGCTATTTGTTTCAGGGTATAAAATATTATAATCGGTCAAAGAATGGTAAAAATGGCAATAGCAAGTTAAGGAGTAATATTGCTTGTTTAAGGACATGTATTTAAGAAAAAAAATTATGACTTATATTCCGAATATAGTGTTCTAAAAAATTATTCCTACATATTTTTTTCTTCTTAACTTACAACGTTTCATCAATTATTTTTCAACCATAACCATCTCTTGAAATTTTCCTAATGCAAATCTTTTGAAAATTTATAAATGTAAATTTAAATTTCTTATATTTTTCTCCAAAAAAAATTCTTATAAAATTTATGTATTTCAAATATATTTTTGGAAGTGCCGTAAACTATTTTTTTTATATTCTTTATTTTATGAACCTTTTAGGCTATTACTATCCCTTTTATAGTTAAAAGTTTTTAAGAAAAGCATATTGAATCAATTAGTTAATTACATTTATATAAGTATCGCACCAGAGCATTCTCATGAATGAGTTTACATTCAAATTAAGTGAAGCTTCAAAAGAATACTTAATAATTAA
Organism: Castanea sativa; assembly: GCF_040712315.1. NCBI lineage: Eukaryota > Viridiplantae > Streptophyta > Magnoliopsida > Fagales > Fagaceae > Castanea > Castanea sativa. The sequence continues at coordinate 29,530,982 of NC_134020.1, forward strand.
TAATGTCTCCTTAAAAATAGATAAATAAAAACTAAAAACAAAATTTTCCCTAAATTGAATTGTTAAAGAAAATTTTGACTTATTTGCTTGGTCTTCAACAAATAATTCCATATTGGGTCGTAGATAAAGATTTGAATGGTTAGTAAATTAAAAGAGGTTGGGGTTGGTAGCAATAAAATCTTACAAAATCTTCTTTTTTCCTTCTACAATATACCAATGATTTGCGACAGTCAAGGAAACAATTTCCTCGATGAATAATGTTAAAGGTACAAACTATTTTACAAAAATTTTAACAAACTACTAATGTGGTGAGTGATTATTAGTAAATGAAAAAGTGATATTAATAGTGGGTCTAAATGAAAACCAATAAAAAGTTTGCCACATCAACCGTTTATAAAAATATTGTAAAATAGTTTGTGTCTGTAACATTATTCTTCCTCTAATTTCTACATTTTTTTAAAGAGATTAAATTCTGTAAGGATGTGGTATAAATTCATGATTTATCCCTCCAATCCTAACATACCACATCATCTTATCACATATTTAAGAATAAGCATAACCACACCAAATCAATCACACACCCAATCAATTGTAATACCCATATATAAATCGAACCAAATTGGGAGTTTAGTAAGATATTATTAGATGTAGTAGGATATATTGAACTTTAAGTAAAATGCTGATGTGACAATCTCTTATTTGATGGTGCAAAACATGAATTTTACACCCAATTCTTACCAAATTTGGGCTCATTTTTTGAATATCAGTCGCACTTTAATAGTTTCTATCTTTATTATCTTTTTTCTTAAAAAAATTTTGACTTTGAGGATTTTTTTTTTATTTGGAAGACACCGTGAATCAAGCCAACCAATTATGTAATTTTGTTTCTCAAAAAAAAAAAATCATGTAATTCTAGCTATTTTCCTTTTTAATGAACTCGAGTCTATATAAAATATATATTAAAAAATTTTCTTTAAAAAAAAAGAAAAGTGCTACATTTACAACATTTTCATAACAAATCATAGGTTAGTTGTTATTGATTCAAATTTGAACTTATCATTGAGATTACTTTCTACTCTAACAATAACAACCAGTAATAACTTGTCATTTATGATTTGTTGTGAAAATGTTGTGAAAATGTTGTTAACATAACATTTCTAAAAAAAAATTAGTCTATATAAAATTAATTGCTTGTGTGGTAAAATGAGTAAGTTTAAAGTTTAAATACTTTAAACCATACCTTAAAAAAAAAAAAAATACTTTAAACCATAGAAAAAAAATGCACCAATATTAATGAAAATCCCCAAACAACTTGGAAAAAAAAAAAAGACTCAAAACAATATGGGAGTGGTAATTTTTTTTTTAAATCTTCAACAAAAAAAAAAGTCCAACTCGAGACCCGAGCAACTGACCTGAATATTTGGGTTGGATTGGGTCTCTGTTTGTCAAACTTGATTTTTATTGGTTTGGGTTGCAGGTGACTGTAAACCCGACCCGATCTCACTCATATTTGTACACAAATGTCACGTAGCAAAATAAATGGTAGGGAATAAACATAAATGGAATTAGGGGGGGGGGGGGGGGGGGGGAAAAATATCGTGCCACATTGGCGTGTGTAATTGTGTTGTCTAAGATGTGTTCACACTTCACAGTCATTATCCAGGAAGGATTCATTCGAAAAGAAAGCATACGCATGTGGGAAGAGAAACATTATAGATCACTGCGAAAGTTGCAAGCTACCATCCTAAATTCTGTCCAAGGTTTTAGTTGGTAATACCATTATGAACCTGACTCACAGTGATTACCTAAATTAAAGACCACTCTAAAGGAAATGACAACATCGTGGAGTACAAGGATCTGACATGTGTGCGTAAAATAACTGAACTATATATTATAACATAGTTAGAATCATCCTCGATAATTCCAATCAAAGTTTTCCTAAAAATAAAATCTTCCAATAAAAGTTTCTAAGTTTAATTTTATTCCATAGATGCATTTTTCCCTTTTATAAGGGGATTTGTACCCGGACATCTTAGAAATATAAGGAAGTGCTAGAGAAGTGACAAAACTTTTGGTATTCCATGGATGCATTTGGAAACAAGAAATTAAATGTGAATGCTTATAGACAAGAGAATCTGAACCTTAAATTCTTATATAAAATACCATTCACCACTGTTCCTCAAAAAAAAAAAAAAAAAAGTTCTCAGAATCAGGAAAATGGCCATGAATGGATCTCTTCTGTTATGTTACATAGCCTACATTCTCATACTCACCAGAAGCTTATCATGCAGAGCTGCCGATGAAGATAGAAAGGCAAGGGTTATCTTATTTCTTTGTTTTTTTGGTAAATAAAAAATGGGTAGAGGGGGCGACTAGTATGATTTCCTTTTCTGAGCGTGATCATAGTGGCACCCTACCTGTTTCCAAGAGAGACCCTATATTCCAAGTTTGTGAGAAACTAACTTATTATCTCTGGACTGTTTGGGATGGAGATGGAATATAAGGACCGGAGCACCAACACATAGCCTAGGAAGCACATGTGCAGATTCGGGTGAGGGTGCGGTGCGGTGACTCACCAATTTTTGAAAAAGTAAGATGCGAGTGCGGCGGGACACGTTTCTTAAAAAATTATTAAATATATTTTTATTTATATTTCCTATGTATTGAAAGCATATTATTTTCATATAATGTTAAACATAGACCAGAGCAATAGTAGATAAGAACCTTTGGAATCAATTTAATATTTATAGCCGATATTTAGGGAGTAAATTTTGCAAAATAATATTATTTTTTAATGATAAGTAATTATTTAAATTGATACAATTACCAAATTATTTGGGAACTTTTTTTTAAAAATAAACAAATAAGACGTGGAAAGAGATAAAAAAAAGGGAAAGAAAACAATAGAGTCAAACAGTGTATTTTGCCGTGTTTTTTTACTTTTTTTTTTAACACTATTTTTGGCCTGTTTTGGACCCAATCGGCCACACCTTCTGAGACTCTTTTCTGCTTTAATGATAATGCAGGTATACATTGTGTACATGGGGTCACTTCCTACGGGGCAATACTCACCGTTGTCTAACCACTTTAATTTGCTTCAAGAAGTTGTTGAGGGCAGGTAAGCTACGATTGAGAGGTAACATTGCCTTTTGTTTTTATTTAAAAATAATAATGTCAGATTTTTCTAATTCTCTTTCTCTTTGTCCTTCTCTAGTTCTGTAGAAAATTTCTTGCTTAGAAGTTACAAAAGGAGTTTCAATGGATTTGTTGCCAAGCTCACTGATCTTGAAAGACAAAAGCTTGCTAGTGAGTGCTGCAAGACAATTTTATCATATCATTTCCCGAAAGAGTCGCATAATTTGATGGGACATAACTCATAACATTATAGCATGCATTTACATACTGTGATGTGCAGGTAGGAAGGAAGTAGTCTCTGTTTTTCCAAGCAAAACTTACCAACTACACACAACAAGGTCTTGGGACTTTATTGGTTTATCCGGGACAGTTGAAAGGAATGCTGCTGCTGAGAGTAATGTCACAGTTGGCTTCATTGACACTGGAATCTGGCCTGAATCAGAGAGCTTCAATGATGATGGATTTGGTCCTCCTCCCAAGAAGTGGAAGGGTGAATGTAAAGGAGGCAAAAATTTCACTTGCAATAAGTAATGTTTTTTCTCCCAGTTTTTTGTTCATGCTATTTGTACTCCTCTAAATGCTGATCATCGATATGGAACTATCATATTTCAGCAAGATCATTGGAGCTCGATATTACAAATCATCAAATGAAAGTAAGACTGCAAGGGACGATATAGGTCATGGAAGCCATACTGCCTCAACGGCAGCTGGCAACAAAGTAAAGGATGTCAGTTTCTATGGAATTGCTCAAGGTACTGCAAGAGGAGGGGTTCCCTCTGCGAGGATTGCAGCATATAAAGCCTGCTATCCAGATGGCTGTGAAGACGCAAGTATATTGGCAGCTTTCGACGATGCTATTGCTGATGGAGTTGACATCATTTCCATTTCATTAGGACCAAATTTACCCGCTTCAGATTTCAGCCATGATGCTGTTGCGATTGGTGCTTTTCATGCGATGGAGAAAGGAATATTAACTTCTCAATCTGCAGGCAACAGTGGTCCAGATAAAGCTACTGTGGGAAGTATATCTCCATGGATACTTAGTGTAGCAGCAAGCAGCACAGATCGCCAAATCATAGACAAGGTCGTCCTTGGGAATGGAAAGACACTAGCTGTATGTATCATCCACTCCTATATCTTTTTAAATCCATTCTAGTCATTGTACATGAGTGTTTCATTTTAAGCTCCATCAATTCAATCACAGTATACCATTTGTACATAAGTTGTGATTGGTAGCCGATAAACTGAAACACAAATGTGAGATTGGATTGTTTATTGTCATGTATGCATTGAATATCTATTTTGCAATCTAATGGTTCTCCATCACAAAGGGAATTGGAATTAATGGTTTCTCATTAAACGGAACTACATTTCCTCTTGTTGATGGAAAAAATGCTGTGGTGAGTGAGTGCTCTGATTCCAGGTAAATATTTTGCCATTCAAATTGTTTTAATATTTTAATGATATATTAATGATAAAATGAAACTTCAAAATTCTTGTATTGCAGTTTTTGCATTGTAGGGTGCCTAAACAGCACTTTAGTGAAAGGCAAGATTGTTCTTTGCGATAAGCCTCAAGGAGATGATGGGGCTAGCAGTGCTGGTGCAGTTGGATCGATCTTGAAGAATGAACCGTTTGATTATGATGCTAGTATCTTCTTACTACCTGCATCTTCTTTAAGCGTTGACAGACATGATATAGTCGCATCCTACATTAATTCTACCAAGTATGGGTTTCTATATAATACCCATATGTGTTGTTTGCTCTACACATTTGTTTCTTTAAATGACTTGGTCATTTTTGTGTTTTACCTTACAGAGAGCCTCGAGCGACCATTCTAAAGAGTGAAGCAGTAAAAGATCGTAATACCCCCAAAATTGCTTCATTTTCTTCACGTGGGCCGAATATCTTTGCACCAGAAATATTGAAGGTACATGCTTTCGGTACCTACAAGCTCTTTTGTCATATGTATAATTCAATATTTGGAAGATGGAGATTTGAACTTTTGATGTTTCAGCTCTGAAAACACCTAGATATGCCAACTATATTGTATTATGCTTTAAATTGGCTCACATGTGTTGCAGCCTGATATAACAGCCCCAGGGACAGAAATCTTGGCTGCATATTCACCGATTGCTTCACCCACATCTTACGATGAAGACAAGAGGCGTGTTAAGTACAGTATATTATCCGGAACCTCCATGGCTTGCCCCCACGCCTCGGGTGTGGCTGCATATGTCAAAACGTTTCACCCCAATTGGTCTGCTGCAGCCATCAAATCTGCCATTATGACTACCGGTAATCTTTTTCAATTCTTCTTAATTGTGCCTTTTATTTTTCCTAGCTAAGCAGTATTCGCTAGGATTTGACTTCACAGGGGGGGGGGGGGGGGGGTTTTTTATACACATGCAAGTGCACTGTTAACATTCTCCATATAGTGTATTTGAGACCAATCTGAAATATAAAAAACACTCATGTTTATATCAAGTGATGTTTAATGCAAAAAAATAAAACAAAACAGTATTAATCTGTAAAAGATTTTTCACATGAATAAATCAATTTTTGATTTTTTTAAAGTCAAAATTTCACTTATGAATGGAAAGAGTTTATATAGTGAGACAGACTTCAAGTACAACATACATAAAATTATGTTATTTTGGAATTATCCCAAAGTTCTATTGCTTATAACAATTTTTTTTACGAAAGAGGATAAATTATTATAGTTAGAATTTGAGTTCATGTCAGGAGTTTAAAAAAAATATTTATATATATATATATATTTAGAGATAACAATATTTTTTTTTCTTTCCCCAACCTTCATTTTTTAAAATAGGTTTTGAACTTTAAAAATGCTGATAAAATACGGATTTCTCTTTTTAATGAATTCTGACATATAAAAAAGATACTAGTATATTTTTAATAAGTTATATATATATATATATATATATATATATAAAAAAAGTTAATAGTAATTATAAATATGATAACAAATTAATATAGCCAATTTTTTTAAGTAAATAAAAATAAAGTTATAATTAGGGGGCTCCCATAAAACAGCCTTGGCTCCGCCTATATGGCTAAGTACTAGTAAAGTTTTTGTTTTTGTTTTTTTTTTTAAGGGAAAGTAAAGTTATTTGTTGCTAAAAATCACCAACACATTTTGTATTTATAGCTTCGCCCATGAATGCAACCAAAAGTTTAGCAGCAGAATTTGCTTATGGATCTGGGCAAATCAATCCAACAAAAGCTGTTGATCCAGGACTTGTGTACGATGCTTCCAAAGAAGACTACATCAACTTGCTATGCAGTTTGGGCTATGATGAGAAGGACCTTAGACTCATTTCAGGAGATAACAGCACTTGCCCCAAAGTTTCCACAAAAACATTGGCCAGAAATCTGAATTATCCTTCAATGACGGCAATGGTCAAACCATCGAAGTCTTTTAATGTTACCTTTCACAGGACAGTTACGAATGTAGGCTATGCAAATTCCACTTACACGGCCACAACCTTCACAATATCCAAAGTGAAAATAGTCGTAGAGCCTGAAGTGCTCTCCTTCAAGTCCTTATATGAGAAGAAGTCTTTTGTGGTGTCTGTTACAGGAGGACAAAGAGTTCTGCCAACTGATTACTCAATGGCGTCCTCATCATTGGTATGGTCAGATGGCAGTCATAGTGTAAGGAGTCCAGTTTTTGTGTTTGCACTGTTAACTTGATCAAGGGCGAAAAGATATTGTTTTGACGCCGATTATATTACGCGGCAAATTATTTACTTAAGTTCCAGCTACGCTACCAAGAGTTTTGTAGCTCAATTAGTTGCTATTTTTTGGTGTTTTCAACAGAGATACCCGCACTTTAAATCCCCTTCTTAAATCCCCTTCTTATTGTAAATATGAAATTAAGAAAATAAAATAAATAAAAAGTCTAGTTATGGAAATTGTTCAATTAAGTTTTAACAATTAAAGAATAAAACATAGGCTACAACATTTGTGCACTTTTTTTTTTTTTTTTTAAATGTCCATAATTTGATATTTTCCTTTGAAATCTATTAAAGGTAAGAAGGTTATTATGAGTCTATGCCAAAGAAAGACCAATGTTAGCATCTGAGCTATACTGAACTGCTATCTATGACAGTCTAGCTCAAATTTTATAAATAGGCAAAAATGTAAAACTGACCCTCTAACTTTCACATTTTTTTTATTTCAGTCCTCTAACTTTCAATTTTTTGTCAATTCAAGGCTCTGTTACTATTCTGTTACTGCTGTTGTCAGACCCACTAAAACGACGTCGTTTTGGTTGTGTTTTTTTTTTTTGTCATTCCCCTTCCCCTGAAATCAAAAGAAAACCCAAGTACCCAAATCCTTAACTCGTGAAACTTTGAGAGAGAGAGAGAGAGAGAGAGAGAGAGAGAGAGAGAGAGAGAGAGAGAGAGAGAGAGAGAGAGAGAGAGAGAGAGAGAGAGAGAGAGAGAGAGAGAGAGAGAGACTGTTTTTCAATCCCTAATTTCTCAATTCCCTTTTGTCAATTCCTTAGAATTTATCGCTCTGGCACTCGATTGCGCCTCCGATTTCGCTCTCCACTAATCGAAGAATCGGCGGAGACTTCGAACGATTCCAATATTGGGGAATGAATGAATTCTCTTCACTAGTCCGACGCCGTTTAATCAGTTCATGTTCCTGCGATGCCCTTCTTTATTTTTCGCTGGAAGTGAAGACGTGCATGAGACGTTAGTGAAGGAAGACAGCCATTTTGTGAGGTTAAACAAAGGAATAATGGTGATGAGGAGTGAGATTGAAATTAATAGTGGTTTGCAACTAGAGTTTCTGAAAGTTTGTGTGAGTACGGAGGATGGAGGAGTGGCCTCCTTCGAAATCCCAACTGGAATTTCGGGCAATATAACCCCCAAAAGCTCCTCTGTATCCAACTCTTCCTCTCTATCCCAAGGAGATTTCCCAGTAAGCATTTTACACAGCGAATTTTACGGTGGGGTGGTGGCGGTGAACTTAGTCTCTCTCTCTCTCTCTCTCTCTCTCTCTCTCTCTCTCTCTCTCTCTCTCTCTCTCTCTCAAAGTTTCACGAGTTAGGGATTTGGGTACTTGGGTTTTCTTTTGATTTCAGGGGAAGGGGAACGATGACGTTGTTCCCCTTAATGTTTTTTTTTCTCTGATTTTTCTTATTTTAATTTCGAATTAAGAAAAAAACACAACCAAAACGGTGTCGTTTTAGTGGGCCTAACGACAACAGTAACGGAGTCTTGAATTGACAAAAAATTGAAACTTAGAGGACTGAATTGACAAAAATGAAAGTTAGAGGACAGAAATGAAAAACGGTGAAAGTTAGAGGGCCAGTTTTGTATTTTTTCCTTATAAATATAATAATATTTTAGTACTACTTTAATTAAAATATCTTTTCTCTCTCTCACTATTCCTCTTTTCTTCTCAACGGACTTGCTCTCACTATCTTTTCTTCTCTTTCTCAGTATCTTTAATTAATGAAGTGGTAAAAAATATAAAATCTTTGATGTTGGGTATATTGTAAAGTGAGTTATTAAAATAAATAAAGTAGGTTTTTGAGATGCTAAATGCTAAATTTTTTGAAATCCTTAATGAGAATGCTCTAAGAGCATCAGCAGTGGGCCTGCTATATGCCAAATGCAAGGTATATTTGGCATTCAGGCCCAAAAACTGCTTAGCAACGGGAAGGCCAAATTGGAAAAGGCTAAATATTTTTGACATATAGCTACAGTACCATCCTAATTTTTTTTGACATATAGCTACAGTACTATCTTAAATGTAAGACGGTACTGTAGCTAAATGGGATAAAAAATAATTTTTTTTTAATACTCACTCATCCTTTTTAACCCGAGAATTTCTCTCTCCTCTTCATTATTTCTCTTCTTTTCTCTCTCTTCCTTCTCTCTTTCTCATCTGCTCTCTGCTCTCTTCATACCCAAGACTCTCTCCAATGCCCCTCTCTCTTCGATAAGTTAGATGCTACTCTCTCTCCGATGACACTCTCTCTCCGATAGTGATTCCGACGAGGCATCGGTGCTCCAATCCCTTTATCAATTCACTTAACAGACGAGGCATCGGTGCTTTGACGACCCTCTTCAAACCGACATTCTTGCCTGTGTAGATGACCCTCTCTCTTCAAACCGACAAAATCAACTTCCTTCAAGCTTCCCAGTGGTGAATTCGCTTCCTTCAAGCTTTAACAAAATCGAGTTACCCAGCGGCGAATTGAGCAATCCGGCTTTCATAAATTTTTGTTGTGTTTGTGGGTGAAGATTATGTGGCTTCGCAGTGGTTAGCGATGGAGATCGCGGTGGGTTAGTATTGGGTCACATGGGTTGTGTGGGTCTAGTGGGTTGTGATTTGTGTGGGAGTGGGTTTTGGGTCGATGGGTGGCAGTGGGTTGATTTCAATAGGTGTGATTTTGGTGGGCAACGACGTGGTCAGTGGATGCAGCGGTGTGGGTCTGGTGGTGCAACGACTTGGGTAGTAGGTGTAGTGGCATGGGTCTGGTGGTGCAGCAGTGTGGGTTTGCTGGTGATGGCTCCGATGGGTTTGACAAAGGTTTGAATTGGAGCTCCGATGGCTCCGATAGTGATTTTTTTTTTTGAATGGGTTTAATAGAGTTGCTGTGTTTTTTTTTTGTGTGTGTGTGTGTTTTTTTTTGTGTGGTGTTGATGGTCGGAGAGGGTGGTGTTGATTTTTTTTGGTGTTGCCGGTAGATTATGGGCTGCTAGTGGAGGTGGTGTCAGGTGTGTGTAGTGCAGCGGTGGTGGTGATTGTGGTTCTTGAACAGAAAGAAAGAGAGAGAAAGAATAAATAATGTGTTGTAGTATAAATGAAGGTTATTGTGGAATATATTATTTTATTATGTAAAAATATTATTTTAATGAGTAGAATAGGAAAATAAAAGTTGGGATGTTGAGAGTATTGTAAAATGGTATTGTATAATTGATAAAGTGACTTTTTGGGATGGTAAAATAAGATGAGATAAAATCCTAGCTGTGGATGCTCTAATTGTTTTAAATTGTAAGCTAGTAAGAAACAAGCTGACAAAAGAATTCATGCACAACGCACATGACCCTGTGCTTTTGGTTAGTAACTATAAATGTCCATTTGTAATAATGTTACCCTTGTGCTTATAGAAAAAGCCGATGCTACTTAAGATTGTTGCCATATGATGGTTTATGGTATGCTTCACTTATATTCTTTTGGAAAATACTAAAATCAAAACTTTTGCCACAATTTACTCATGCGATAAATCGTAAGTAGTGGAGTTGTAAACTCACCACTTTTACTCTACTATTCGCGACTTGCCACGTGAGCAAATTGTGGCAAAAGTTGTGGTTCTAACATTACTTTATTCTTTTTTGTTGTTTAGGTGGAATTCAAATTGATTCTCAGGCATGAGGTCTATAAATAATGAAAAGTGCTACATCCATAATATTTTCATAACAAATCTTAGGGGAAACATTGTTACTGGTTTTAATTTGAATCCACAATTGAAATTACTTTTTTATCTACCAATTAGGAAATTACAACATACCACATAGTATTTATTATGAAAGTGTTGTGAAAATATTAAGGGTCCGTTTGGATACAGCTGAAAACTGAAAACTGAAAGCTGAAAACACTGTAGAAAAATAATTTTTAAATGTGTAAATAGTATCGTGGGACCTACTTTTAATTAAAAAATTGCTGAAAAGTACGTGAATAATGCGCGCACTGTTCATGTACTGTACAGCTGAAAACTGAAAACTGAAAGCTAAAATCACTGTAGAAAAATAATTTTTAAATGTGTAAATAGTATCGTGGGACCTACTTTTAATTAAAAAATTGCTGAAAAGTACGTGAATAGTGCTCGCATAGTGCGTGAACAGTGCGCGCATAGTGCGTGAACAGTGCGCGCACTGTGCATGCACAGTGACTTGTCCCCTAAAAACAGAAACGGGCAGCAGGGAAAAAAAAAAAGAGGGAAAACGCTGAACGCTGGACGCGTTCAGCGCTATCCAAACCAAGCTTAAGTACATAGCATTTCGTATATATTATTTTGTGTCTAATACTTGTTGTTTATTATCATCTATTCATTTATGAGCCATGTTAACTGATATCCTTAGAACAATTATTAATAAATCATATAAAGAAAATTTTGACAACAACTGCATGAAAAATATAAAAAATGTAAAAAAAAGAAAAGAAAAAATCAACTACTTTCAATTTCTAAAAGTAAAAGTGATATGAAATTTTGAATCCTAATTATCGTAATAAAATAGAGTAAGGGTCCATTTGGGAAGTGATGAAAATTGAAACTTATTTGATTTTGTAACTTATTTTTTGTACTATTCATAGGTCCCATTATACTATTTAATTAGTTAGCTTTTAAAATTTTTTTTTCTGCACTTTCAACAATTTTTTTTTTTTTTTGTTTCAGTTAAATAAGCTGTTCTCAAATAAACCCTAAGAGCATCCACATTGGTAGAGGCAAAAATTTGGCAATTTAGCACCTACAAAAGTCACTTTATCTATTATACCTCTTTACTTTACAATACACCCAACATCAATGGATCTTTATTTTTAACTATTTGTATAAATAATATAAAGAACTCATTAGAATAAAATAAAAAATATTTACCACAAAAACCTTTCAACTAGCCACAACCACCTCCACCACCACTCCACCAGCAACAACACAACCAAAACAGCCACAACACAGCCAAAAATAGCCACAGCCATTCCAGCACCACTCCACTGCCAACACAGCCAAATAGCCACTCCACTAGAAATGGCAAAACGGGTCAAATTTTTTTGACCCGACCTGACCTGAACTCGATTTTTTTTACCCGAAGCAAAAACGGGTTGAGTCATGACTCGACTCGTGTTTTTTGCGGGTCAACCCGACCTGAAATCGAACCATTTTTTTAAACTTTTTTTTTGGGGTAAAAAAGATAGTAAAATTAAGAAAATATTGGTTTAATTGTTTATTGTGACTTTTAAGGAAGCAATTGATACATTTACATAATTGCATGCGAATTAATTGAAAGATAAATAGTTAAGCACTCTGTAATGAGTAAATATTTTTAGATATCAAATAGCAAAGTACATGTCAAGATAATCTGGTTACAATAGAGTTAAAAACATATTTAAAATCGTAGACATATGTGAGAAACATTCACAAGTGTGAAAATAGTGAAGCCAAAGTATCAAATTAGCATAAATTATGAATGCTTAGACCTATTAACAATTTATGTTCAAAATATATGGCTTTTCAAAATAAATTATGATATTTCCTAGGATGTGTGTTACTTAACAATAATATGATATTCATAAAAGAGACCATATATAAATAAGTAAGCAATCAAACTTTAATGTATATCTCAAATTGAAATAGAGTTCCAACCACAATTGATAATAGATTATAAAATTAATTTTCAAGATTTTATATTTCTTATATGTTTTTATTCTTTATCAAATGAGTTATCCAATAAGTCATTTGTAATTTTGTTTTATATTTTGGAATGTTGATATTGTATAGAAATAAAACTTGTGTATTTGTTTTACTTATCTTTGTGTTATTTTGTTTTAGATAGCAATGTTAATATTTATATAATTTTAAAATTATTGAATAAGTATTAATAAGTATAACTGAATTCATTCTTGATATAAGTGGTGAATTCAAAATAATGCATTTTACATCAAGTAATTTGTTGCATAACTTTCCAAATGGCAAATACATGTTATTTTCTTTATAAATATTTTTAAAAAAATCATGAAAAATACGGGTCGACCCGACTTGACCCGCAACCCGATTGACCCGAACCCATTTTTAACTTGCTTAAAATGACTCGTTTTTGACTTGTGACCCGACCCGACCCGACCCATTCGTTTTGCCATGTCTACACTCCACCACCACTCCACTGCTAACACAGCCAAATAGCAACAACACAACCAAAACCAAACCCAACATAGCCACAACTACAACCACAACACAGCACACAGTAACCACAACCATAACCCACTTCTACAACCAAACCCAAAATCAAACCCACAGACAAAATCAAAAATTAAACCACCACCAATAGCCACTGCAGTAAGAAAAGAAAAAAAAAAGCATAGTGCCTCATTGAAACGAATTGGAAGCCACTAGAGATCGAGATCTGAAAAAGTTGATACGAAGAGAGAAAAACAAAAGAGAACAGAAAAAAAAAAAAAGAAAAAGAAAGGAGAGAAATGGCAAGTCTGGAGAAGATGTAGAAAAATAAGAAATTATTTAAATATTAGTACAATGTGAACACAGATATATAATACTATTATTATTTTAACTATGAGTTACAATTGTGGAGTAAAAAAAAAAAAGTTTTGGATTCACCAATGTAGTCACATTTTGGTATTTGGTAGTGCTAAAAATAGCAATATAACTTTTTAGCACCATCAATACTAGTTCTCTAAGAGCATTCACAATAAAAGTGTTAATAGATATTTGTAACACTTTTAACACCTCACACGCTAAAAACTCCTCTACAACAAAGTTGCTAAAGCTATTTATTTTTAACATCTAGCTATAGTAAGATTTCATTTCTAACACCAAACTGTAGGAAGATGTTATAAATTTTTTTTTATTACTTTCTAACTATAACTACCCATTTTTCCTTTTATTTAATTTATTTTTTCTCTTTGATTCTAACGCCAAGTCTTTGGCTCTAGTCCCTCCCCAGCTCTCCTTCTCCCTGTCACCCAATCCCTTCCTTCTTTGTCTAAAATTGAACCCAAGCCAAAGTTTCATGGCCATCTCTTCTTCATGGCTCCATTGTTGCTGCCGTCACTCATGGTGGAAGAGAAAGGTTTTTGTTTTTGTGTTTTGTTTTGTTTTTTTTAATGGTGGTGGAAGACCAAGGAACCGAGTTTTGTGATGGTGGTGGAAGTGGCGGGGTTGTGAGACAGTGAGAGTGGGTGGTTGCGGCAGTTTTTGGTGGGTCTTGCGGTGGTTCAATTGGTGGGTGGTGGGATTTATGGTGGTTGTGGTATGTGTTAAGTTAGTGGAAGCTCTGACACTAGATTGCTGAACAAATGACTGAACAAGAGAGCTTTTATTGAGACTTAACTCTTGGAATTACAACACTTTACAAGCACTAATGCTTTTACAAGACACACACCAAATCTCTAGACACCTACACACACTTCACCTTACTTACAACTTCTCACCTCTCACTTGGTGCTTTATGCCATTCACTCACTTCACACCTCTAGGAGTCTCACACTCTACTACAATTTACACTCTACTTCACTTCTCTAGTAGTCTCTCACTCCACTTCTTCTCTAGGAGTCTCTCACTCTATTTCACTTCACTTCACACCTCACCACATCTATTTATACTAAGTGTATGTTGGTTAGGGAACCAAATTGAAGCTTCTAGATCTTCCTTTTTATTGGCATTAAACTGATGCCATTCTCCAACCTTCTAGACTATTCTATAAACATGTGATTGTATTTCACTTCTACATAGAAGATTCTAGAAGGACATCTTCTAGAGAAATCTAGAACCCAAGAGAATGTTCTAGAGAATGAGAGAGAGGTTGAGATAAACTCTAGATATTTCTAGAGAAAGAGATTGTGTGAGGAATTCTAGAAATTTCTAGAGAATTTCGGAGAGAAGCAAATTGAGTGGAGCTCTAGAAATTTCTAAAGACAAGAGAGTTAGTGTTGATTTTTAACAGTATGGGTGGTGGGTTTTTGGTGTGTGGTTGGGTTTATATGGTGGGTTTGTGGTGGTTGTGGTATGGATGGTGAGTTCTTTTTTGGTGGGTGGGTGGATGGGTTTGTGTGGTGGGTGGTGGTGGTGGTAAGTGGTTGTTCTTACTGCTTCCAAGAAGAGAGAGAGACAAAGGATGAGAAAGAAGGAAAGTAATAGAAAGAAAAAAAGAAAAGAAAAACATGATTAATAAAAATAAATAAATAAAAAATAAATATTTTAATAGTGGTAAAAAACAAACAAACATTTGATATTGGTGTAATATTAAGTAGAGTGTTAAAATAAATAAAATAGTATTTTAAGTTGCCAAATGTTATATTTTTTAACATCTTTGACCAAAATGCTCCAAGTAAAGTGCTAAGCGGAAAAAAAAGAAAAAAAAGAAGAAAGAAAAGTTAAAACTAATGTAGGGTTTGTTTTGTCGTTTCTGCCCAAAAAAAAAAAAAGAAGTTTTGTTTTGTTTTATTTATTTTTTAATGCAAACACGATGTCGTTCATTCTCTCAATCGCAGAGTTCTTTGTGTTTCATTTGGCAAACGAGTAGTGTTGCCATTATCAACTCGGTGACACAAAGTAACTCCAATGGCAACTCGTGCATTTTCAAGACTGAGAACCCCAATTTGCACCTCGATACTCATTCGGAACCTAACAAGAACATCCATTATACACCACTCATTGTCTCTAAAACCCAAAGTTCCAGCATTAGAACCCGACTGCTGCAAACCCATACGTGGATTTAAGCTATACCATGATGGGAGACCCAGAGGACCCCTCTGGAGAGGCAAGAAGCTGATTGGCAAAGAAGCGCTTTTTGTAATATTGGGGTTAAAGAGGTTCAAGGATGATGAAGAGAAGCTTGAGAAGTTCATCAAGACCCATGTGCTAAGGCTCTTGAAGATGGATTTGATTGCTGTGCTATCTGAGCTTGAGCGCCAGGAAGAGGTTGCTTTGGCTGTCAAGGTCTTGAATATCTGCTTCCATTGTACTTTCTATTTCACATTCTCATTTGGATTGCTTTTAGATTTTCAGTTTTTGGGTTTATGATTGGTCACTCTCTCACTCATAATTGAAATAGTCATATTGCTGACCTTCTGGATGGGGAATTTACTTCGTATAATATGAAAACAAGTAATTTTTTGTGACTTGGTATTTAGAAGAGCAGTAAATGGGGATGTCCTGGAAGTGTTTGATAAAATGCTTGAAAGAAAATATCTGCTCTTGGGAACTTCTAATATGCTTTGATTTGATGATTGTTGAGAATTATTTTAGTTTCCTGTAAAATGGAGGCTTCATAGAAAAAAGAAATCTGAACTATGTCCACTGAAGGAGGTCCTTTTAGTAGTCATTTTCTGTTATTGTGATATTGTCAATTGCATCTGTCAGTTCTCTGTCTCAAACAAGGATCTTTGTTAACATGCAAAGAAATAGAAGGTCATAAAAGAAGTCTTTTTTCCCCTCTTTTAAATCATTTTAAATTGATAAATTATTAGCAATTGAAAAAGAGATAGTTTGTTTTTACATTTTGGGTTTAGTATGCTCCTTCAATATCAGTGGTAATAATGACTGTTATAGTTACTTCTCTTTATTCGCTCTTGCCTGCCATCCTCCATTTCTGCAATTTTATTGCGGGCTTCATATTGTTTAAAGTTATGTTTCTTCGTAGTCCAGAACGCACAGTTTGGATAGGCTATTTCGCTAAAGTAGTCTCTGTCAAATTACATCAAATTATGCCTCATTCCATTTATTTATATTCTTATGCTGAGATTTTGATGTGGCTTTCTTTTACTATGACTATACACTTGAGCTTACAAGCAACTCAATGAATTTTCAGGTGTTTAAAGTGATACGGAAGCAAGATTGGTACAGGCCTGATCCTTATCTGTATAAGGACTTGATTATTGCATTAGCAAAGTGTCAGAAAATGGATGATGCAATGCAGTTGTGGGAAGACATGAGAAAGGAGAATTTGTTCCCTGATTCTCAAACATACACGGAAATGATAAGGGGGTTCTTGAGGCATGGATCTCCTGCAGATGCAATGAACATATATGAAGACATGACAAAGTCTCCAGAACCACCTGAGGAATTGCCATTCAGGATTTTGCTGAAGGGACTTCTTCCACATCCCCTTTTGAGAAATAGAGTCAAACAAGATTTTGAGGAGCTCTTTCCTGAACGGCATGTGTACGATCCTCCAGAAGAGATCTTTGGCTTACGCTGATGTTTGAATTTGGTACTCACCCCCTATTTTGGTAGTTAAAGATTTTGAGGGGAATCGATCCCCAGAAATGTCCCGCCACCAAGGATGGATGTGCTAGTTGGCCCAAAGACTATCGCTGCAATTGGTGCTTTGTTTTCGTATAATGTCTTTTTGGAGAATATATATTGGCATATTTAGATAGAATGGTATCAAACTCCTTTGGATACAATTTTTTTATGTAAACGAAGCTCTTTATTGCCCAACAAGTAGGCAAGGGATTTATAGATAGTTCAACTTCTTTCTAGTTGAATTCAATCTGAGATGGTAGCTTGACATCTTAGGCCCTGTTTGGTGGAGTGATTAAAACAATCATTTTCAGTTTTTAAATAAACGTAGGGTCCATTTGGTTGGGAGGATGGAAAAGTGAGATGATAGAAAGTAGAGGGAGGATGGAAAAGTGGGAAGATAGAAAAGTTTTTAGTTTTCCTCAGTTGTGTTTGGTTGAAAGGGTGGAAAAGTAGAGGGATGAAAAACTTTTTGGTTTGGTTGAAAATAAGGTTTGTATAAATTTACCATCATGTCCCTCTTAAATAAAAGAGAAAGTAATGCATTATACTTTTTAAAAAAAAATTGTGTATAGATGAAAGTGGATATTTCAAAAAATAATGTAAGAAATTATCCAAAAGTGTTTTCTTAAAAAAATAATAAAAATAAAAATTAAGAGAAAAAATAAAAAAAAGAAAGAAAAGAAGAACCCACCACCTAACAAAACAAAAGAAAGAAAGAAAAAAGGAAAAAAAAAGAGTCAGAAACGTTAAAATGTTTTTCCAACATAAAAAAAAAAATGAGAACAAAAAAAGTGGGGGCAGTTTTGTTAAAAAAAATTTCTCACTTTTCATTCAAATTTGGAGAGATTGTATTTTGAAGGGGAGGAGAGAAAACTTGTGGGCCCACCACTTTTCTCTCCCCCTCTCCCTTTTAACCAAACAGTAAAAAATGCTATTTTCTACCATATTTTTCATCTTTCCTGTTTTCACCCCAACCAAACACACGCTTATACATATTTCTACACACTTTTTCACCCACATGTATTTAAAAAAACTACAACTAACATTACTCAAACTCCTCTACCAAACGGGCCCTTAAAGGTAATAATTTTGTTATCGGCCTGCTTGGGAGTAGAAATGGAATTTGATACCAACCTGAACTTGATTGACTTGGTGCCAGCCAAAAACCACCCACCTTATCAGGTTATCAAGATAATATATTGAAGATAATACATGAGCAGTTTAAAGATGTTTAGAAAATAAGCCAAGAAACAGATTCTGTAGAAGACTAAAAGTTGCTTCCTCCATTTCTTTTAATAATAGTAGAAAAGGTTGGAGAAAGCATTTTAGTACATAATTGTCTTACTTCTGTGATATTCATCATTTATGTTAAACAAATTTAATTGCTCCGTGAGAGCATCCACACCAGCTCAGTCAAAATTGTGTAAAATAAAAGAAAGTACAATTTTTACACATTTTATGCAAAAAAACACCCACATCAGTGGGTGTATAAATAGCTAAAAATGTGAAAATCCATACACGAGCTACAGTACCGTGTAAATATACACGAGTACTGTAGCTCGTGTATGGATTATTTTATTCTTTCCCTTCGCTCCATTTTTCCTCTCCCTTCTCCGTTCTCAACGAACTCAACAAACTCAAAAAACACACAGATACAAACTCAAACAACTCAACAAACTCAAAAAACACACAGATACAAAAACACACCCACGATGCTTTGGTCGGCGGAGCTGCGGATCGGAGCTGGGATCGGCGTGGATCTGGGGATCGGAGATCGGAGCTGGGATCGGTGGTCGGAGATCGCGGCTGGGCTCGGCGTGGATCGGAGATTGGTGCTGTAGACCGGAGATCGGCGTGGGTCGGAGGTAGAGAGATGGGTAGAGAGAGAGAGAGAGAGCGAAAGAGAAATGAAGAGAAGGAGAGAGAGAGAGACATGAATCAGAAATGATGAAGAGAAGAAATGAAGAGAGAGAGAGAGAGAGAGAGAGAGAGAGAGAGAGAGAGAGAGAGAGAGAGAGAGAGAGATTACCAAAAAAATAAATAAACGCGCGCGGGGTAGTTGGCGAATATAATTAAAAAAAATCAGAAAATTATTATTTAATTAATAGAGGTGGTGGGATAAATGAACTGATGTGGGTGATTTGTAAAAATGAATGTGTAAAATTTTAAAAGGAGGTTTTTTGTGTAAAATAGATGAAATTTTTATACGAGTTGATGTAGTTGCTCTAAGTTGATAAAATACTCCAAAATTTATATTGAAGAAAATATTTTCTGCTGCCTCTAAGATTGACCTCAAAATCTCAATTAACTGCTTCATGCTTCAGACTTATGGTGGGCTCATGCTGGTTTATTTCTCATGCAACTTTTTGTTGTCCTTTGAAGCGTGAATGCATCAAACTTATCAGCTTGGTTAAGTAAATGGTGGTCTGAAATTGATGACAGATAAATCGGTACTTCCCACGTATTCAACATGTAGCACTGGTTTGATCATTAAATGAAGCCAGAGCTTTCCTGTTCCAATTATTGCCCACATACCTGTGTTTTAGCAATTTTCTTTACTTCTATCTCATCTTGTAGTTTTATTACTGAGAGCTTAAGCCAGTGCAGCCTTGCATCGTGCTCTTTAGTGGTCAGAGCTTGGATTATCAGACAGTTGGATTCATTTAGTATGCAGTATTGGTTTCTTCTTTTCCGAGGACATGATCAAAATTCATTTGAAGATAAATCAGTATCTTCTTTTTCTTTTTCCTTTTATTTTTTTCTTTAGAGGGACTTCATTTTGGTTTCAGGGCTTGCTAGTTATCCCTCGTATTATTGAAGAGCATGGTCAAATCTGAACCAGTGAATGGTTGACCCTCATTTTATAGGAAAAAGGAAACAAGAGACGGGCAGTCCATGCACATAGATGAAGCATTGCTATATTTTAGAGCTCCTATATTTGGATTTCTGAGCTTCACCCGCCCCCCACCCCCCACCACCCCCAACCCAAAAAGAAAATAAAAATTAAAAAGGAAAGCTTTTGAGTAATCTGTAGTGTATTGCAAGGGACTTTTTGCCCACCCCCTTCCTAATCTAATCTCTTTTAGTGCAAGAGTTGTGGGGGTAAATTTGTTTACATATATATTAGTGTTGATGTGTGAGTAATCTATTCAATATTCAACATAAGCTTGTCACTAAGTGGGGCATTAAAGTGGTTGAATTTATGCGTGACTTTCTAAGGTTGCCATGTGTTGAAGGCCCTAGCTTATGGGTTTAATGGGCCAACCCCATCCTACATGGGCGGGTAGTAATTATAAACAATTGGATTGAATAGATTATCAACACACCTCAAAGGCTTCTAGTCCATGGGTTTAATGGGCCAACCTCATCCTACATAGGTGGGTAGCAATTACAAACAATTTACATATATATCAATGTATATATGCATGTGTGACAACTTTTTTTTTTTTTCACCCAATTTTTATTTATTTATTATTTTTAATTTGAGAATCTCATGTGTGACCATTATTGGCAATATTTGTGACTTTTGTGTTGTGGTGCTTTTTATTTTATTTCCTCCACATCTCAATAACTATTTTAGTTGTGTAAATCTATTCTAGGAGCACCCCCTAAGATAGAGAAGAAAGAGACTAGAAACCCTGAGAGAAATAAGGCTAAAAACATGAAGTCTCAACCAAAGAAGTCGCATTTCTGTCATCACTGTGGAGCTTCGGGACACACTCGTCCAAATTGCTATAAGTGGTTAGCCACTCAAAAGAGCAATAGTGTGTTATCATCTGGTAGTCAAGGTTAGATTCCACCATCTTTGGGTCCTCTTGGAGATATTTTCAAGGGCCTCATGTTCCTTTCGAACTTGAACGGTTTCAATTCTCCCCCTCACCTCCGGGACAAAGGCTCAACTCTATGAAAGGATCTTCCTCCAAAACCAAAGTTTGGAAAGAAAAAGGCTCAAAGTGATTCAGTCACTTTTTTTCTCTATCCCTTTATGTTTTTGCATTACTTGTTTGTTTTGCTTTCCTATTTTTGAGTCAACTTAGTTTTATACTTTGTATGTTACATATTTTTGTTTGTTTGTTTATTTGTTTGTTTGTTTTTTTTTTTTTTTTTTTTTTTTTTTTTATAGTTTTGTTTTTTTTTGTTTTACATAAAAAAAATTAAAAATTAGAAATTAGAAAAATACAAAAAAAAATGTATGTTTGTGTATATTGGTACTTGTGTACCCTGGATGGCCATTGAAACAAAATTTTCTAAACTTTGTATCTCTTGTAGCTTAGATGAGTATCTCAATGCACAACTAAGCAAGTGAGCTTTATGGCTTGTGTTTGTGATGAGTACGATTAAGATTGTCTCTTATATCTCATACACATCACTCTTTTTGACGAGAAGGACATACTAGAAAATCCTAAGAGAAAGGTATAAATAATCATCTCACTACTAAAGCCCGCCAATCATGTCTAATATGTGTATGCTTCGGCATAGCAAAATTGTGATGTTAAATAACCATCTCTTCACTACAGCCCGCCAATCATGTATAACATCTGTATGCTTCGACATAGCAAAATTGCGATGTTAAAACTTAAATAATTGGGTATTTCTTCTCTCTCTTATATGTCCATGCATGCTGTGCTTAAAAGAAAAAATATATATGCAAAGAACATGAAAAGCAAAAAGATCAAAATGCTTTTAAAAATGGTTTTAAGTGTGTTTCTAGGAGATGTGGGAGTTATATGATGTACCTCAAAAGTGATAGTCTCCATCAAGCAGTTATAATTGTGTGTGTGTGTGTGTGTATTTGATTTTCTTATGTCTCAAATCCTCATAATATGAGACACTTATGCACTCTTGCTATGTTTCACACACAATACGCAAATTTTTTGCTATTTTTGATACATGTGCAGGTACAATATAATTTGGGGATCACATGAGATATATGTGTTAATATATGCTCACTAAACTGTCTTAACTTGTTTTTGAAATATAAAACTGGTTAGACTTATTTAGTGTGTGTGTGTGTGTGTGTTTTGGATGCTATGCTTATATGTTGAGAGATGTCTTGAGAGCTTAACATGTTGATTGGATCTTCGTTTGAGTAGCTTGCTTGTTGCATTCATCTTTATGTGTTTTCTTCCCTTGAAAAACTCATTTTCTTCAAGCTCGACAACTTCTCGGCAGATCCTCAACAGATTCTCTTTCTATTGAGCCTTCTTTCTCTTTTCTCGATAGAATTTCGACAACTTCTCGATCCATTGAGATTTTTGGGTTCCTACTCGACACATCCTCGACAGCTTCTTCGATCCATCAAGCCAAATTTCTGTGCTCTTTGTCTGCTCGATAGATGTTTGACAGATTCTCGATCCATCGAGACACTCTTTTGCCTTCGACAGATCTTTGATAGCACCTTGACAGATTCATTTTTGTCAAGATTTAGTGCTCGACAGATTCTCGATAGAAACCTTGATCCATCGAGATGCATTTTCTTTTTAAGGTTGAGGCACGATTTTAGATTTCATTTTTCTCTTTTCTCTCTTGATAGATATCTCTTTCTCTCTCAACCCAAACCCCTCTCCTTCACTCAAATCTTAACTCCAATCAAGTTTTCGGCCTAGTTCAAGCCTCTTTCTTGTGGTATGACCTCTAAATCCTTCCTCTCTTTCATGCATTTCATGCATTAGACCTAGGTTTTGGGGGGGGGGGTTTGAGGTTTTTATGAATATTGTGGGTTGGGGTATGTGAATCTGATCCTATATGACCGTGCATTAAATCCTCATTGCATTATAACAATATTTCATGCATATTTAGATGTGTGTGATTGATTATTGTTGTTGAGTGCTGTTAGGTTTGGATTGGGTGACCCTCATGATGGTCTTAAATTCTTATGTCACATGTTCATGCATTTTTCATTCATACATTCGTTTCTTATCTATTCTGAACATGTGTTTCTTTTTGTTCTTTCTCTCTCTCTCTCTCTCTCTCTCTTGGATAAATTGTGTTATGGCACCTAAACATCGCAAATCCATTCTGGCTCGAAACCCTCGTAAAGGTTCCGGGTCATCCTCTTCTACTCTTCATCCTATTCCATCTCATATCCGATTCTGTGATGAGAAGGCCCAGACGGACTTCTTTGAGGACTTCTAGGGCCGTGGCGTTCATCTGGAATGCTAGGTAATTCTATAGAATTTAGCTGACACTCCTTTTCCCGAAGTCATTTGGACTCGGGATTGGGAATCTCTACTTGAGAAACCCACGAGGTATCTCGTCGTATTTATTCAGGAGTTTTACTCCAATATACACGGCATCGATACCGCTGTGCCTCAGTTTATTACTACATTCAGAGGTACACGTGTCGTAGTTATCCCGGATCTTATATCCGAGGTACTACGCGTCCCTAGGGTAGCGCATCCTGACTACCCTGGCTGTGATCGTCAATGAACTAAGTCTAAAGATGAGCTTATCTCTCACTTTTGTGAGACTCCTTCCATATGGGGTGGTAAGCTAAACACTTCATGCTCGGGTTTTGCTAAAGGCCCGAGATTCCTTAACATGGTAATGACTTTCACTCTCACACCACTTTCACACTAAAACTCCATCACCGAGCGTCGTACTTAATTTCTTTTGTCTTTGATGGAGGGTCTCACCATTGACTTTCCCTCTCATTTCATCACATCTATTATTGATGTCTATCAGGATACTGCTACTCGTGACAAGCTCCTCTTTCCTTCAACTATCACGTGTATCCTTTAGCACTTCTCCATCCCTATTCCTCTCTCCCCTCTCTTCACCGTCATAGGTGCCATATGTGCTGGTTCTGTCCGGCAGAGTGAGGCCCAACTTCGATAGAAGCGGCCACGAGTGGAGAAAACCGATCCTGCAGCTTCCGCTATTCCACCCTCTTCCTCGGCTTCTTCTACCTCCACTCCTTCCTCCTCTGCAGCTAGTGTCACTCTCGATGCCATCATGAAGCAGCTACAACAAATGCATGCTGATTTTGGTGGTCGTTTTAACTATCTCACTGATGAGATGTCTCAGATGAACACTAGGATAGGACGCATTGCATGCCGACAGGCTTGCATTGGCGGCTATGGACCTTCTCCCTCTCCTTCTCTAGAGCGTCCTGTTGTTTCTCCTTCTAAGGATGATGAGGATGATGTTGACTCTTTTGATGATGACGAGATGACGACTTTTCAGTGACTAGCCCTTTGTCATTCGTGACAAAAATAGGGAGTAGTTTTGGGTTTGAGAGTAGTCTTGTACTTAGGAAGAGAGTTAGTATAGGACATTTTTAATAGGGGGAGTGTATATAGTATTGAGGGATGTAGTGAGGACTTTATGTATTTTCTTTTTTTCTTTCTTTTACATTAGCTTTTTGTACACCGGTCTTGTGACCATTTTATTACATACATTGTACTTTATTTTCATATATATGATAATGATGTATGTTTTTCTTTACCTATCTTTACATGTGTTGCTTCTTTTCTTCCTTTATACACATGTTTCTTTATGTATGTAATTTTTATTTCTGTTTCACACATGATGCCTTGATGAGTCTTATTTAAGTGTTTCAGAAAGACGAGTTATGAAAGTCTATATTGCCATGAGCTCTCTTCTTGTAAAGTTTTTCAAGAGTTTGTAGTAAGGATAGATTTCTTATGTAATACAACAAGTGGTTATGAGTTTAGTGATTTAAAACTTCTCTCATGATTATTTGTTTTGTTGTGGTTTTGTCACGAATTGCCAAATTGGGAGATTGTTAAGGACATATTTTATGTAATTGGCTAATCCTTTGACAAAATGCACTTTACTTGTAATTGAGTAGATCTAGGATGAGTTTAGGACTTCAAGAAACATAGTATTCAAGTCAAGTGTTAAAGTCATGAAAATCTGACCAAGAAACAAGTGAAGAAAGAGTTGTTCATTAAAGCTCGACAAAAGTCTCAACAGAATCATTTCTATCGAGATTTAATGTTGAAGCTCAACACAAGCTCGACACAAGCTGTTTCTATTGAAATTTACGAAATCAGAATTTTCAGATCTAATTTTCGGCCCATGCTTGTGTATTTGTATAGGATTTCTTTTCTCATAACCCTAGACATATATAAGACTTATTTTAAAGACCATAAAAAAAAAGCAAAAGAGAATACATACAGAAAATGACCTAGTTCATTATTCTCTCTAAAAAAGCTACTGAGTCGTTACGCCAAGGGTTTTGTGACCAAGAAACTTCCTAATCTTCATTGTTGATGAACTGAAGAACTTTATAGCCAACAATCTTCTTCAAGTTGGTGAGTTAGTCACGTACTACGTGCATCATTGGTTAGTCACGTATTGGGATTCGTGCATTGAACGGAAATATTGCCACTACAATACAAGTCTAATTGGGTATTAGGGTAAGAGTTCAACTGTAAGTTGATATTTTAGGATAAGCCAAAGGGTTTGGTAAGATTCCTTATACTTGTAACTGCTTGTGATTGATAATAGTGGATTCTTGACAGTGGTGATCTTAAATCATCTGATGGTTTTGCCGCGGTGGTTTTTTCCATTTATAAACAAATCACTTATGTTAAATTTATTTTCCGCTGTATTTAGATAATTTGGTGATTTGTTTGTGTTGCCATGCCATTGCATATAATTTGATCTAATTAATTAACTTGAATAATTAATTAATTCCAAGAGTTAATTCATTTTTACCCAACAAATATGATCTGTATGACTGAAAATTTTTTATATGAAAAAATCATTATCATTTAGACTTTACTTAATAATATAAAAAAAGAAATTTTTTTTTTTTTTTTTTTTTTTTTTTTTTTTTTAACTTTTAACTTTTGGATCTTGGTGCGAAAGCAAGTGCATTTCATCTAAAACAGCAAGTCGCAGGCTGGAGTCTGTGAATTAGCCGCTTCAAAAAATTAAGAGTTAAAGCTGCTTACCAGATCATTTCCCAAACCCTGCAAAAGCCACTGGATATAACCTTTTTTTAACATTAAATATTTAGTTGTCATTACTCTGAAATATGGATAGGGACAACCTCAACCTATATTATTGAACGAAGCTAGTATCAGTTACCTTGTACCCGCCCCACCTCCTTCTAGCCTTTTCTTCTTTTTGTACCAATGCAAACAAACAAAAAATAAATAAAAATTGTTCAGCAAAGAAAGAAATTGGAGAAAGTGAATACGAGTCCGTTTGGATAGAACTTATTGCTGAAAATTGAAAACTGAAAATACTATACAAAAATAATTTTTTAATGTGTAAAAATTACTGTTCATCCCAAAAATTATTGTTCATTGGCCTAAAATCACTGTTCATGACCAATGAACAGTGACACATGCGCGTGGAAAAAAAAAAAAAAAAAAAAACTGGCCAGACGTGGACGCAGCCCTCCTATCCAAACGCATTCTACATGTCATAAAGACATTGATTTAAAAAATATTTTTATAATCTTTTTATGAGAAAAAAAAAATTAATTTATTTGATAATCTTTTATATATTCCATTAAAGTAATATCAAAACTTCTTAAAAATAATTTATTAACAATTTTTCTAAAAATATCCTTTATTAAAACTTAAGAAAATCAAACCCAAAATAGCTAACAATATGTCACCCAAGGACAAATATGACATCATTCTGACTCGATAATTAATTCATAAACACGTGTAAATGAATTTGTCATGTGTTGAAATAATCACAAGCTAAATTGATTCCAACATGCCTAAATCAATTAAGCACCTGTATTTTCTCAAAAAAAAAAAAAATTAAGCACTTATATAATTAACTTCTACATTATGACTAGCTAATTAAATCTTTTTTTTATGAGAGACTAGCTAATTAATTCATAAAATCGTGCAAATGAATTTGTCACACATGCTGAAATAATCACAAGCTAAATTACTTCCCACATGCCTAAATCAATTAAGCACTTTTCTAATCAACTTCTTCATTGATTTAGCACATATCTCAAGTAATTGAGCACATGTTCATAAAAATAGTTTTGCTTGGAGGTACAAGTACAACTTGTCCATAGTCCATAACGCTTTGCTACAGATTGAAATGTTTGCTCCAAATGCGCTATACCAAGGCTCCCCCCCTCTAAAAGAAACTTGTCTTCAAGTTTAACAATTGACTAATCAATATACTTCACAAGCTCCGCCATTTCCATAACTTTATTCTCCATCAACGACCAATCTTGCTCATCTCGATTGTGGGTTTGGGATTGGCCCTCTCCTTCTTCAGCAATGCCATTGGTTAATTAGTATTAGTGGTCTAAGGTACTGTAAGTCTGTAATGAGGGCGCATTCATTGGGAATTCTTCTTATTTGGTGTTTCACATCATCAAATATTTGCATTTATGTTAAAATATGAATTCATTATTATGTACTAATGAGTTCAAGTTACACCTGATGTAATTTAGTCTGATGATGCAAAAAATCGACAGTTGGATCATTCATCCAATCCAGAGCTTTGGATGATCTTGTCAGACTTGAACAAACTGGTAGGACCTGCAAAATAAATAGAGTAGATAGAAGAAACCACCGGGTTGTGCCCAGTGGAAGAGCCTCTGATGCTTAAGTTAGAATTAGCCCCTATATTTTGTATATAGATAGTAATTTTGTAGTACGTTTTTTACGTACCTTAGTAAATGGACAGATTATTCCTTTTATAGGTAGCTTAGGTAGCTATTGTGATCATAAATATCTTCATGTACATAATTGCTGGTACTTATTTCCCTGTGCGTAACGGTCTTTACCTTAATGGAAGTTTAAGGTCGAAAAGTAACTATCATCATTAACTAGGCTTTATTGCCCTTGTAATGTATTAGATGATTGGGTTTATCATCTTTAATGATCAATGGCTACAGAATCTGTTAGAGTGTTCTTCCGTCATACCAGTATTAATGCTCATTTACTGTTGTTTGGACGATACATTCTGGTCCATCAGTTGTGCCCTTATTCCAAAATTGTTCGTCTAAAGGGGGACAATTGTTCATCCATGTCTCTTCAGATTTCGTTCTTATCGCATTTATGGGACAAGACTTTTTTGGTCGAATTTTTGCCACGTGTCACATTCTGATTGGTTGTTCATGCATTGGGACTCTACGATCTTCCCATGTTCTGATTTTTTGTTTGCCCCTTCTTTAAAATTCTGTCGCTTTCTGTTTCCTTTTTCATTCCATTTGATCTTTAACTCCAAGCACTCTACTCCTTGATTTCTAAGTGAGTTTCGTCTTCTCAATTCTTAATGGCTGATTACTCTCTTGTTTAGCTTGATTCTCCTTCAATTTTCTTTTTCTTTACTTGATTGTGCTTCTTTCTTCAAACCTCTAATAAAAATTCCTCAAGTGGGTGCGTGTGTTACTTGAGAAACTCCTTTGAGGGAGGTTTTACTGTTGCTGTACCCCTTAGTTCATTTTAAAGTAGGTTTTGCTCAATCATAGGAAAGGAGAGTGATGTTAGGGGATAGGGTAAGGTCTAGTGATTTAGAGACCAGTTTATCCTCTAGTCAGAAAACCATTGGTCAAGAGATGGACACTGCTTCATCTTGTCTTTCAACCTTTCAGGTTTGGAAAGAGAAATATGGTTATCGAAGAAGGGATTATGAAAAAACAAGAGATAGGATAGTCAATAAGTATCAGTTTCCTCCTTTGGTTGAAATTAGGTTTCCTGAGTTGGACCAAAGGGCTTGTACCTTTTTTCCCGAGGAGGTATGCTTTTATGAAGTATACTTCTAGTGTGGGTTGCGTTTTCCCGTCCACCCATTTTGTAGGGAGGTTCTTTCTAGTCTAAAAATTGCTTCGCGACAACTCGTTCTGAATACCTGGAGGACGATGGTATGTTGTATGGTGGTTTGGTCAACCGTGAATGATAGGGATTTCTTTAAAGTAGATGAATTTTTCTATTTGTATCGTTTGATGGAATCCAAGCTAAAAGGTTATTGGGAGTTTAGGCATTGGGATAATAAGCAAAAAATTGTTTTGGATTCTCCTTCTTACCACCGTGATTGAAAACAATGTTTTTTCTTCGTTTCGGGTGAAGGTTGGGAATTTCTTCCAAACAAAAATCTGGAAGAAGCTCCAAAGTTCCTTTGTCAATGGGGAACTCCAGTGTCTGGTGCGTCTTTTTTATGCTTCCTTCCTTTCTTTCTTTTGTGTGGTGCTTGTAACGAATTGGCTATAAGTTTTCTTCCAGTTAAAACTTGCCTTCATCTAAAGAGTCACTATAAAGATCGTCTAAAGAAAGTTTTAGAATATGTGGGTGAGGTGAAGGAATTTGACGACTTAATTAGCCTCGAAAGTTTATCTCTTTGCTTTCTAAGTCTGGAACCTACTGGTGGTGTTTTGAAACATGTCGGGTTGAACAAGAGAAGTTAGTTCTTTTTCCTTCCTTTTCTTCTCTTTTTTACTTTTGAGTGCATATATGACATTTTTTTTTTTTTGCTATCTTTCGTCATGTGGGGATGACTATCAGATTTAACAAAGCTAGGTACACACAGCTAAAAAAGTGAGGAAGCCTAACCTATAGGTATCCTTAAAAGGCGTTGTTTGAAGAAGGGGGTGACCTAGATAAATCTTCAGCTTCCCCCATTGTTCCAAAAGTTCCTGAAACTCTCTTACCTTCCCCAACAGTTTCTATTGAAGAAGTCTCTCTTCCCCTTCATTCTTCTAAGGGTAAGAATAAAGGGAAGTTTATTTCCAATTTTTGGGACAATCCAGGATTGGCTGTGGCTAAGGCTCACAGCGTAATTTTGATGGACGAACTAAAGTGTCTATCGTCTATTGAGTCTTATGACTTAGTCACCCAGCATCTTCACAAGAGTGTCCAGGTGCATTTAGGTATAGTTTTCCATGTATTTGCATCTTCCTTCTCTTCTTCTTCTCCTTCTTCTTCTTCTTCTTCTTTTTCATCTATTTCCTCCAGATCTTGGCTGAGTCTATGCATTTGACGGCCAAATATTTGGACATGGAGGAGAAATTAGCTTCTATGCAGGCTCGAATCAAGAACCTCACTGCTAAGAACACTTCCTTAAAAGAGAATGTGAAGAAGGTGACAGTGGAAAAAGTTGAGGTCAGGGAGTATTTAGAAACGGTTTAGGTTGACCTTGTGGCGGAGAGGACTCTAAGTGCTTAAAAGGAAGATTATCTGGAGAAGATGAAGAAAGAAGTGGAAGAGACTCTGAAGAATTTTAAGGCGTTTGAAGAGTATTTAGACAGCCTCATGGTTGATTATGTTGATGGTTTTGAGCTTCTTCAGAATTACCTCATCAAACATCATCCTGACTTGAATTTCTATTCGCTGGATATAGAGGAGATTGAAAAGGAGATGCTGACTGTGGAGGCCGAAGTTGACAACATAGTTGCTGAAGATGCCACGGTGGACTTTGCTGAGAATGTCACCCTTGTCACTGACAATATCAATCTAGAATAGAAAAATTTGTTCCTTTATTTTTCAGGCTCATATGTTTTGATCGAAGATAATATTTCTTTTTTGGGCCCGTATGTTTTGGGCATAAGACAATATTCTTCTTTCAAGCTCGTGCGTTTTGGGCATAAGACAATATTTTTGTTTTTGAATTCTTTAGTTTTATGACTTTGTTGTCATTAGCCATTTTATTTTGATCTATTGTGTGCGAGATCAATTTCCCACTTGAATCCTGTGAATTTGTGATGATGATCAACATATCTATTTCGTCCATAATTGTTACGTGCCATGAGACAATATTTTTATGGTATGATAGTTTTGGGCGATCCACTTGTTCATTGGACGATCAAAGCGTTCATTGGACTATTGATGCGATTGTTGCGTATCGTAGAGCAATCATCTTTTTTGTGATTGTTGCCTTTTTGTAGAGCATTCGTCTTTTTTACTATTGTTGCATATTGCAGAGCATTCGTCTTTTTTGCAATTTTTGCACTTAGCAGGGCAATTTGTCTTTTTAATTTACGATAACTACACTTGGCAAGGCAATTCGTCTTTTGATTTGCGATTACTGTACTTAGCAGGGCAATTTGTCGTTTGATTTTCGATTGCTGCATTTCGCAAGGAAATTCATCTTTTAATGGCATGATCGTTGTGTCACTGGACAATCAATACATCTTTTGAAAAAGGAATCCTAGGATCAATTCATTTTTTGAAAGAGAAATCTCAGGATCTTGTATTCAGGGTCTTTTACCAGAGGGAGACCTTTATTTTGTAATAAATTACAAAAAAGGATGATAAAAAACATATAAGTAAGAAAAACAAGAAAATACTTACTAGAAGTATTTTGTTAGATGCTCAACATTCCATGCATGAGGTAGATTCATCCCATCCTTATTTGTTAGGTGACACTTCCTTTTCATGTAGTTTTTGACTTTTTAGCTTTAAGACCTCCTTGATGTTTTATTGTTTTGGACCTTCCTAAGGTAGGCTATCATGATTTGTACCTATATTTTTTCTTCCATTTGGGCTTAATCTTGGTCCCAAATGGAAATTTTCATAAAATTTCATGCCTAATTTGTTAGATCAATTGCCAAACTCTTATAGAGCAGTGTCAACAATTATACATGGATAGAGATGAGGTGGCATGATACTACCATGTCACATACCTTTGATCTTCTTCTTGGTAGGCTCTTCTTAACGAGATCTCATTCTTAATCATGTGGATTTAAGAATATATGTATAGTTGCTGGCCTAGTTGTTGTACTATAATGTACTCTTGCTGCACAGAGTGTTGATTTGGAGCAACATTGTCGAGCATAAACAATATTAACAACAAATGTTTGATTTAGGGTCTGTTTGGATACCGCTTATTTTACTGAAAATACTGTAGCAAAATAATTTTAAAACAAAAAAACTATAGCAAACTTTTTTTTTTATCAGAAAAAGGTAGAATAGGTACATTTAGAAGAACAAAAGTACAAAAGGTATAGGCCAGTTGTATGGCTTAGGACACTAGCAAATTTTAATAGTGCATTTTTCACAAGTTGCAGCTTCGTGAACAGTACGGTGGGGGCCATTAAAAAACGTAAACGCAGACACACATATATTCATTGCAATCCAAATGGTCACTTAATTTCAAAATTCTAAAAAGGCAACCAAATAACTTCTAGTTTTAATTTCTAAACTTGGGGTTTTTAAATTTGGGGAAGGCAATAAGATTTGACTCCTCCTCTTTAATGTCCAAAATTATGAGATAAATTTTTGTTTCGTTTTCCCTTTATACTCAAAATCAATATCTTTAAATTTGGACGAAAAACAAAGGTAGAGAGTTTTTACCTTAAGCGGTTCTCAACAACAATGTTTAAATGTTGGAAAATCATAAATTCATAATCTTAATTGACAATCATAACATGAGCATTATATCGAACAATGCATGAGCATATAGGCATCATAGAAACTTATTCACCATGTAAAGAAGATATTTGAGGGACCTTATATATCTATGTAGTCTCCCCATAGACTAACCCTTTTTTTTTTTTTTTTTTTACCATGTGATGGCTGTAGCTATAAATCCTTTCACAGCTGTTCAAACCAAACTTTAACACCCAAAATTGGAATCTTAAATTCATCAATCAAGGCTAGTTTAAAGCTAGTAAATAATTGGATATTTTTCTTGAAATATATCCGGACTGTATTCCCTAAATTGATTACCATATGACATTTTCCATCAATGCTTTACATGGAACTTGGAAATTATAATTATTGTCTAACGTTTTGCATTCAAGAATGGAAAAGTGTTATAGTAATTATTTTGTTAATTCTTATTTCCTTCACCTACATGTGTCTTTTGAGAGTTGTGTAGCATGAAATAAATTTAAATCCTGTTCGCAAATAATGAGATGAAAATAAATCATCTGACCTGAAGATCCGAGAAATTCGGAGATGAAAAGTGCTATATTTCTTCCTTGAGTACGGAGGTCATTTGTTGGACGAAGGTCATCTAGCGTTCCTTTTGATGGGGCACTTGCTTCTTGATGACAACTAAAGGGATCTGTTGCCATTTGAACTTGAAAGGTGCAATCGCTTCTCGACGACAACTAGAGAGATGACCTTGCATTAATGACATTTTTGGACATTGCTTTTATCTTATTTCTTGGTATGTACTTTGTGTTTCCTTCCCTTGGACTTAAAAACTTCAATTAAAACCCTTATTTAGGGACCATTGTGACTAAGGTTACAGCCTCTCAAATTGGCAATTTTTCTCAACCTTTGTCGGATTCTTTATAATCCTTATTTCTTAATTTCTTCCCACAAAAGGGAATAATGACAACCCTTGAAAGAGAACGACAAAAGGGGTTTCACGGAGGAGATCTTGCAAATTTTGGACCGAGTGACCCTTTTGTTGAAGGAATAGCTAGATGCTAATCTCGTCTCCCTATAGACGGCACCAAATTGATGATGCAATAAATTTTCAATTAAATTATTCGTCCAATCCAGAGCTTTGGACAATCTTGTAGGACCTGGACGAACTAGTAAGACTTGCAAAATAAATAGAGTTGATCAAAGAAATCACCAGGTTGTGCTTGGTGGGGGAGCCTCTAATGGTTAAGTCAGAATCAGCTCCTATATTTTGTATATAGATAGTAATTTTGTAGTATGTTTTTGACATACCTTAGTAAATGGACAAATTGTTCCTTTTATGGGTAGCTTAGGTAGCTGTTGTGCTCATAAATGCCTTCATGTACATAATTCAGGTAATTATTTCCCTGTGTGTAACAATCTCTGCCTTAATGGGAGTTGAAGGTCGATAAGTAACGGTTGTCATTAACTAGGCTTTATTGCCCTTGTAATGTATCAGATGATTGGGTTTATCATCTTTAATGATCAGTGGTTGCAAAACTTGTTGAATTGTTCTTCCGTCACACATTATTAATGCTCATTTACTGTTGTTTAGACGATACATTTTCTGGTTCATCATAGTCAATTTTACCACTCAATATATCATTATTGGATGCAAATTTTGACAATCTACTATTAGATTATATTATCTTTGTACATTCTCCTTACTTACTAAATTTCAAGATACCAAAAAATCAAGGCATAAATGCACTTTTGGTCCTTATATTTTGACTTTTTTCCATTTTGGTCATTACATTTTCATTTTATCACTTTTAGTCCCTAAACCAATTAACGCGTGACATTTAAGTCCTTACCGTCAACCAACTAATTGAAAAAACTGACGTGGCAAACAGAGTTTACTGTTGGTACACTAAAGGCTGACATGGCCAATAAAATAATATTTAAAAATGCCACGTCAGCATAAAATAATAATTAAAAAAGACACGTCAGCATCCACACATCTTTTGATTAAAAAAAAAAATTAATTTATCAATTTAAACAAAATGAAAAATGAAAAAAAGTTTTAGAACCCAAAATTAGGCGTAAATGCATCTAATTTTTTTTTTTTAAAAATTAATCAATCAAATTCAACAAATTTAAAAAGAAAAAAACAAAATTAAAATTCAATACATAAATTTAGACCTGAGTTCATCTTCAACAAAAACACAATGAACACAAACCCAAATTTAAATATAAGAATCACACACCCAAATCTGAACCAAACCTCATGAACCAACCTCACCATCGTCCTTGTCTTGAAATCCGGCACCACGAAAACCTTAGTACCTTGCAAGTCTCGGTAACGCAAACGACGCCGTTTCCCCAAAACACGCATTCAACCACATTCTCGTTGAAGTAATCCTGCCCTAGAATCGAGAGATTAGGCTCGATCAGCTCCGCGTGAACGTTGTAGTGATAAACGGTGCCGACTTGAATGATACAGACCAAAGTATGATCGTCACTCCATGACAAACCAATCAAGCGACTGCCGAGGTTCTTCCAAACAATGTCGGAGAGAGAAACGCTGGCGGAGTTGAAGAGGCGGAGCTTTCGGAGCGTGGACTCGGAGTAGAGATGGACGATCTTGGAATCGTCACGGATGAGAGCGACTGGACCGCCAAATGGGGCGTAGGCAACTTTGTTGCGGCTGAGATCAATGTGCCTCCACTACATTGGGTGGTGGAGTTCCAGTTTCCGGTAGCAACGGTCGCCGAGAAGTTGCCACTCGGCGGCCACCGACACGTTAACCATCGGAAAATGAGAGGAATTCAGATTGGGCGTTTGCTCGGAGAGGTTTGGTTCATGAGACTTTCCTTTTGCATTGTGCTGTGTCTGGGTTTGTGGGGTTAGTGTCTGTATTCTAGGTTCTAATTTTGTTTTGTTTTTGTTTTTTTTTTTTTCATTTTTCATTTTGTTTAAATTGATAAATTAATTTTAAAAAAATCAAAGGATGTGTGGATGCTGATGTGTCTTCTTTAATTATTATTTTATGCTGACGTGGCATTTTTAAATATTATTTTATTGGCCATGGCAGCCTTTAGTGTACCAACAGTAAACTCTGTTTGTCACGTCAGCTTTTTCAGTTAATTGGGTGACGGTAAAGATTTAAATGTCACGCGTTAATTGGTTTAGGGACTAAAAGTGGTAAAATGAAAATTTAAGGATCAAAATGGAAAAAAAAAGCCAAAATGTAGGGACCAAAAATGCATTTACGCAAAAAATAAATAACTAAGTCGTTGATCATATATTTAAAGTACAAGTTTTTGTAATTTAAAATTATCCAAGAAAGATGGTTTTACTGATCGAATAGTAAATAATGTCCAATTAACATATTTTTTGGCATGCGTGTTAAGAATATAGAGGACATGTAATCCAACGATTGTATTTTCAAATTATATATATATCATCAAGTTCATGTGCAATTGTCTTTGTGTTGGGACTCCACTTCCTATGTGTATGTGTTTAAAAAAAAAAGGTAATTCTCCTACATTGTTTAAGAGAACGTGTTGTGTGTATAGTATAACTTGATCTATCATCACTTAAAAGTTACCATGGTTACTACGTAGAGTTTGTGGTATACCTTTGTGTTAGAATCACATTCCCTCTTTATATGTGATTCTACACACAAAAAAGGAGTACATGTGTAACTTTTTTATTAATATTACATCAATAAATTTTTTTTTATTGATATAATATATTACTTAGTGCACTTGGATTACACATTTTCATTGTCCTTAATACACATGTTCACATTTTGTGTTGATTGAATTTCTAAAAACAAAATTTACAATGACTGATCTCTTGTCATTTTAATATTTTGCAAGTGAATATAAATACACAATGTAATACCCAACCAACAACTTACATTTTTTAACTCATTTTAGTAACATATAATATAAAATCTAAATTAATTTCTTAAATATAATTGATAATAGTCATATAATCAAAATTAACTTTTAAATATTATAATATATGAACCATAACAATTATTTATTATTAAAATTTTCAAAATGAACCGATAACATAAAAGCTTATTCACGTGAGACATCCGCCAATGTTATACAATTGTGGGCTCCCATTTAGTCTTCCAAAAAGAATCCAAACCCCATCGAATAAGGGCTTTGTTTACCATGCTTATATGGACTTTAAACCACCTTCATGGGGTTGTGTCAAGGCACAAACACGGCTAGTTTGGGTTAGGTTGCATCGTCTTGATCAAGGAATACCTTTTATTTTGTTGAAGCCAAAGATTGAATTTGAGCATCTTTTACTTCCATGCGAGGAGAGAATTTCTGCATCTTGGTTGGAGTTGTCTTCATTCCTTGTCCCTTATTCCAACAAGCCATTCTTCGAAAACACAAGCAATGCTTCAAGTTTTTTGAGAAATGAGAATCCAGCCCAAGAACACTTGAGAGAGAGAGAGAGAGAGGTTCAGAAATCTTTAGTTTTTGGCAATGAGTCTTGTGACATAGTGTCCATTTTGTTTTTCCTGAGGAACGAAGTCTAGTATGAATTATGTTGATAAAAGTGATATATATATATTTATATGAAGCCACGTGTTAATTGGCCATAGATTGGAAGTTGACCATGTTGATGGGTCATTGGGCTGGTTCAAATGTTCTTGTAACTGCTTAGCAAAATATAAATGTGCTTGTAGCTGAGCCAGTTCTAGAATCTAGATCAATTATATGACGAAAACTGACACAAAAATAAAAAATCGTGGTCGGCAGGATTCGAACCTGCGCGGGCAGAGCCCACATGATTTCTAGTCATGCCCGATAACCACTCCGGCACGACCACTTGCTGGACAAGAAGGGTTTAATATTATGTATTATCCATTCCAATCGCGGCTACCTTACAATATGGACATAAGAGTTTTGACTTTGAGTTACTATTCATGGTGGTTTAGACTATACGCCCGCACACACATATATAAATAATAAATGTGAATTTTTTTTTATTAATTGCTTAAGCTGTGAATATGTGATTTGTTGGGATACTCATACTTATTGAACATGATTATCACACAACAAATATCTCTAGCATTATAATGAAAACACAAGTAGCCTCCAATTATAAGTGCCACTCATTGTTGTTCCACCATAATGGCTAACATATAATTATGGAGCACAATGAATAAAAAGAAATACATATGAAGGAGAAAGAAAAAATGAATAAGAGAAAGTATTTAGTGTTCATCAAAAAAAAAAAAAAAAGAGAGAGTATTTAGTGATGAAAGGAGAGAATGCTTTCCATATTATTCATTTGTTTAACAAATCAATAGGCATATAGTAGTAGGATAGATTCATAAAGTTGTGTATTCTGCCTTTAAACTTATTGATATATATATATATATATATATATATATATATATATTTTTTTTTTTTTTGAGAAAAACTTATTGATATATATGGTTATGGATCTTAAGTCTTAACGGTTGTGTGGTCTGTCACTCAACTTATAGCGATTTTTTAATTCATTTTATTGTCAACTTGGGAAAAGTGTGGAGGGACGTTTATGGATTTTAAGTTCAAATGAACTTTAGCTTTATATTCTAAACAGATAATAAAATAAATTGAGATTTGAAATATTCATGTGACAAATTTTAAGTTTCTTGGATTAAATCTTGTTAACCAAGGATGAGAGGTTAAAGGGAGAGAAAAGAAAACCACTGTTGTATGGAAAAAAATTATTAGATTTGAAGAGTCCAAATAAATAAAAAAGTCGTGAGTGATATAATTATTGAGATTGTGGAGGAAATAAAATAAAAGGCACCACAACACAAAAGTCACGAATATTGCCAATAATGGTCACACATGCTATTCTCAAATTAAAAATAATAAATAAATAAAAATTGGGTGAAAAAAAAAGTTGTCTCACATGCATATATATATATATATATATATATATATATATATATATATATATATATATATATATATATATATATTAATTGTTTGTAATTGCTACTCACCTATGTAGGATTCGGGACTAGGAGCCTTTGCAGTGTGTTGATAATCTATTTATCTATTCAAATTCAATTGTTTGTAATTACTACCTGTCCATGTAGGACA
The DNA here is from genome assembly GCF_040712315.1 of Castanea sativa. Taxonomy (NCBI): domain Eukaryota; kingdom Viridiplantae; phylum Streptophyta; class Magnoliopsida; order Fagales; family Fagaceae; genus Castanea; species Castanea sativa. Next base: position 29,569,525 of record NC_134020.1, read on the forward strand.
GGGTTGGCCCATTAAACCCATAAACTAGGGGCCTTCAACACATGACAATCTTAGAAAGTCACTCATAAATTCAACCACTTTGTTGCCTCACTTGGTGACAAGTCTACGTTAAATATTGAATAAATTGCTCACGTATACACTGATATATATATGTAAACAAAAACAAATTTGCCTCACAACTCTTGCACTTAAAGAGATTAGATTAGGAAGGAGGTGGGCAAAAAGTCCCTTGCAATACATTACAGATTACTCAAAAGCTTTCCTTTTAAATTTTTTTTTGGGTTGGGGGGTGAAGCTTAGAAATCCAAATATAGGATGATAATGATAATGATTGTTTCATATAAAAAATTTTCACACTCATACGGATCATATTTACAGATAGATCACATGTACAAATATTCTTAGAAAAGGGGACACCTAGCTTCCACATTTTTCACGTGATATGGACACTATTAGCATGAAGTAATCTTTTTCCTATGGTAAGGGGCTTATGAGAAATGTAAGTACTTTTATGTGTTAATTTTTTAACAAGATTGGTCGTTGATGGAGAATAAATCTATTGATATGGCGGATCATGTGAAGTATATTGATGAGTCAAATGTTAAACTTGAGGACAAGTTTCTTTTAGAGGGGGAGCCTTGGTTAGTTAGTGCATTTGGAGCAAACATTTCCATTTGAAGCAAAGCGGTATGGACAAGTTGTATCTCCAAGCAAAGTTATTTTTATGAAAATGTGCGCAATTATTTGAGATAAGTGTTAAATCAACGATTAAATATAGAAGTTGACAAGACAAGTGCTTAATTGATTTAGGCATATTGGATGCTATGCCAGATTTCTTGTTGGATTTATGGCATATTGTTGGATGTTAAGCCTCGTTTGGGAAGAGGGAATGGACTGGAATAGAATGGAAATGAATGAAAAGAATAATTTTAGAATATTTTTTCTTTCCCTTGTTTGGGAGTTTTTATAGAGGGAATGGAAAGTCCATTCCCTTGTTTGGGAGTTTTAATAGAGGGAATGAAATGGGTAGGAGAGAACACTCATTCCTCTCTATTCCCTTAAAATCTCAAATTTTCATTCCCCCCGAAATTGGGAGGAATGGGAGAAAATTGAATTAGATTTAATAAATTTTTTACTAAAACTCCCAAAATACCTCTATGTAGTCAACTCTTTATTTTAAAATAGGGGTCTAATAGTAATATTGTCATAAAATGATTTCATTCCATTCCCTCCATGTTACTCCCAAACAAAATTACTTACATTCCATTCAATTCATTCATTTCTATTCCTTTATTTTAAAACATTCAATCAAGATTACTTAATTCCATTCCATTCCATTCCCTTACTTAAATACATTCCATTCCATTCCATTCCTATTCCTTTATTTTAAAACATCCAATCAAGGTTATTTAATTCCATTCCATTCCATTTTTTTCCATTCCTTTCCTTTACTTAAATACATTCCATTCCATTCCTTTCCATTCCCTTATGATCATTTCATTCCATTTCATTCCTTTCTCTTATGAACTCCCAAATGGAGCCTTAAGTCTCGTTTGGGAGGAGGGAATGAAATAGAATGGAAAGAAATGAAAATAATAATTTTAAAATATTCTTCCTTTCTCTTATTTGGGAGTTTTAATAGAGGGAATGGAAAGTCCATTCCCTTGTTTGGGAGTTTGAGTGGGAGAGAATAGAATGGGTAGGAGGGAACACTCATTCCTCTCTATTCCCTTAAACTCAAATTTTTATTTCCCCAAAATTGGAAGGAATGGAGGGAATGAAATTAGATTTAATGAATTTTTTACTAAAACTCCCAAAATACCCCTATATATTCAACATTTTATTTTAAAATACGGGTCTATTATTAATATTGTCATAAAATGATTCCATTCCATTCCCTTCTTGTTACTTCCAAACAAGATTACTTACATTCTATTCATTTTCATTCTTTTCCATTCCTTTATTTTAAAACATCCAATCAAGGTTACTTAATTCCATTCCATTCTTTTCCATTCCCTCCTTTCCCTTACTTAAATACATTTCATTCCATTCCATTCGTTTTCATTCCCTTATTATCATTTCATTCCATTCCCTTATGAACTCTCAAATAGAGCCTTAGAGTTGGGATTTGTTTTTTATTTTTTAATTCAGAAGACTTAATTACTTTGATCACAATTTAGCTTGTTGGGCTTGTTTTTGTAAATGGGATGGACCTATTATCATATATTCTCTTCTAAATTGAGTTTCTTATCTGAAAGTTAGAGATGGGTCTGAGCCCTTCCTCTCTCTATCCTCTTAAGATATTCTTTATTTATATATAAAAAAAAATGATTTAAGCATGTGGGAATTTATTTAGCTTGTGATTATTTTTATAGAGAGTTTCAATTTATGGCGTTCGCTCCTGATTACTCTTCATCATCAGACCAAGACATCAATTGGTTTTTGGTGTAAGCGGGGATTGAATCCTAGATCTCTTATTCAACCATCAGAGACTTTACCGGTTGAACTAACTGGAACCCACAGCTTGTGATTATTTTAGTATGGGAAAAGTTGATTTACATTTGTTTAGGAATTAATAAGCTGACGTAGGACAATCACACAAAACAAACTCTAGGAGTCAGCACCTAAGGGTTACTTGGAGTCAGCACCAAGCAAAAATTGGAGTCAGCACTAGTGTAAAAAGAAACACACATTTTTTTTTTTTAATTCTCAAAACTATCTTACAATAATCAGAAAAGTGCTTAAATAGCTAACAATAAAATTCAAAAAGAAACCCTAATCATTAAATGCTTAGGCTTGCTTAATCTCAAGCCCAATAACTAACAGGTTCCATCCATAAGGCTACAAGTTGGGTTGTCTCCTTTTTACTCTTCCTTCCATACATGCATATAATTGGGGGCTTGTACCTTATGTTTGCACCAACTCCCCTCGAGTGAGAAGAACTCAACTCCGTCGAGTGGAAATTTGAAAAGCTCTGATAGTAATCCAGCAAGTCAAAATACAGTCGCTGTAGCTCATCTTGAGTAATCCATGTGTAATCAGAATCTGGTCACCCTTGCCACCGAACTAGGAAACGGTGAACTCCTCCATCCCTAGTAGAAACAATCTGCTCATCTAAAATAGCATAAATAGATTCTTTATGTGCATAGAGCAGATTTAAGTGTAAAGAGGTAGGAATAGGGGCATCAATAGGATCAAGTAAAGGCTTATCAAAAAGGGTATTAGGAATAGTTGTGGGGCTTTTATAAGCAATTAGATCCTCAATATTAAAGGAGGAGCTAATACCATAATCATGAGGAAGGTCAATGACATATGCATTTAGGCCCATTCGTTTCAATACCGTGAATGAACCGGCACTACGAGCCTGCAATTTCTTAACGGTCCCAGAGGGAAACCATTCAAGTCGAATCCGAATCATGACATAATCCCCTACCTGAAACTCTGCATGGCACCGATGAATGTTAGCATGAATTTTATATTGAAAATTACTTACCTGAATTTTTTTACGAATCTCATTATGCAAATCATGAATATGTTGTGCAAATGCCTCAGCAGATTCAGGAATCCTAACATGTGGGGACATGGGCAAAAGATCTAAAGGCTTTCTAGGTGTATATCCATGCACAACTTCAAAAGGACTAGCGCCTATAGACTTATTGATAGAGCTATTATATGCAAGTTAGGCTATAGGAAGAATTGAATCCCAATTCTGATTGGCTTCTCCCACTAGATACCGAAGGAGGTTGCCTAGACTATGATTAACCACCTCAATTTGACCATCAGTTTGAGGATGAAATGCAGTGAAAAATTTCAATTTAGTGCCTACTAAATGCTACAAGGTCTTCCAAAAATAACTCATGAAGCAAACATCCCTATCAAACACTATGGTTTTGGGAAGACCATAAAGTTTGACAATCTCATCAAAGTAGAGCTTTGCAATCTTAGAAGCATCAGAGGTCTTAGAACATGGTAGGAAATGAGCCATTTTAGAGAAGCGATCAACAACTACTAGAATAGAATCATGCTTCCTAAAGGTGCAGGGCAAACCTAACACAAAGTCCATACTCACATCCTGCCCCGAGTAATCTGGCACAGGTAGAGGAGTGTATAGGCTAACGTTTTTTTTTGCGATGTTTGGCTAATTGACATGTACGACACTGACCAACTATCTTAGCAACGCCCCTCTTAAGACCAAGCCAATAGAATTGACGTTCCACTTCCTCAATTGTTTTGTCTTGGCCAAAATGACCTACAAGGCCTCCTGCATGTATCTCTCAAACTAGGAAATCTCTCACTGAAGACCGAGGGATACATAACTTGTTGGCCTTGAACAAGTAACTATCTTGAAGGGTATAATCATCTAGGATTGGCCGTGAGACATTACTTAGGCTAGTGTAGAGCTCCCCAAAATCTGGGCATGACTCATAGTCATCCTTGAGTTGTTCAAACCTAGTAACCTTTGTTAGGATTAGTGCCCTTAAATCCTATTGTATGATGCTATGTATGTTATTATGTATGACATTATGTATGACTTAATATTGTGATTAATAAAGTTATTTTATTATTATCTAAAAATAATGGTAACATGAATATTAGAACATTATTATATAGCCCATAAGATGTATAGTATGTGATTTATGTGAAAAGTCACTGAAGATATAAATCACAAATTCTTTATAAATTCAGAATTGTAGTTCGTAGTCGGTGATGAAATTGGGCATTTCATCTGTGAAAACTATAACATATCAACTAAGATGATTTGTCTTGATAATGGAAATGGAGATTTCTAATTGATATGCTGATATGTTTTAAGAGTTAAAACATATTGAACTGGACCGCTGTGAGATTTATTATTCTCCTAACGACTGTCAAATGAATAATAAACTCACGACTTATATTTACATGAACTCTTAATCCTGAGAGAAGAATGGACCTTATCATGAGGTGTAGGTTGCTTTAATAAATTAGGAGTGAAGTCTAAATAAACGATTAAAATCTCAGTATGTTGGGTAATCACATTTAGTGTTGAAGGAACATATATTCTCAAGATGGAATTCATAATCTCTTAATGGAGATACAAAATGTTCCCTTGAGATAAGTTTCATGGGTTTATTATTTAGAATGTTAGGCCTAACTACTTTAGTAAATAGTTACTAGAATATATATTTATGAAATTGAATTTCATAAATATATGATGAATAACTTAAAGGATTAAACCGGGTACTCAAGGATAAGATGTAGTAATTTACAAAGTGGAGTCTACATTCATGACTTTGTGTTACTACGAATATTTTATGAAGGGGTTGCATGTACAATAAAGTCTTAGGATATAATTTATAAATAAGGCCTAGAGTGCAACTATATTTATATAGTGGTATTAAATATTATTAATGGTAATTTTGGACTTGTCAAGAGTTGACAGAAAAGTCCTAGGTCCATTGGAGCTAGTGTCTTATTGATCCCTTTTTGGTCACACTCCAAGCCACACACTTAAGCCCAATCAAAAAAACCCAAAAGGCAAGCCTAATTAGATAATCAGTTAGATACAAAGGGAGAAATATACACAATTTTTTGTAGAGAATTGCAAGAACATCATTGTGAAGTGGTGTGTATGTAAGTGTTAGACACTTTGACATTCTCTTTTTGAAAACTGATTGAGAGACCACACATCTTGGGTGTTAGTGGAATTGGAGTGAAGATTGAAAATATTCCCAAGTATTTCTGATCTTCGGTTTTGAAATTCACTGCTCCAAGGTACGCTGTCTTGTTCTCAAATTCTGAAACTTACATAGTGCACGTTAACATTTATGAATGAAGTAGATCTGTTATTTTTCCGTTGCGTATTTGCATATTTCCTTCAACCTTAACACTCATGACTGATAGCAAAGACACCCTTCGACTTAGTGCATCAGCAGCCTTATTCTCAACTCCTGCCCTATGTTTCACCATAAAGTAGTAGCGTTGCAGAAATTCAACCCAACTACCATGCCTAAAATTCAGCTTCTTTTGGAAATGGAGATAGCGCAAAGCTTCATGATCAGAGTAGATAACAAATTCTCGAGACAACAGGTAATGGCACCAATGCCAAAGAGCTCGAATAATGGCATAAAATTCTTTGTCATATGTGGAGTACTTTTGCTTAGCATCATTCAACTTCTCACTAAAATAAGCAATTAGGTGGTGCTCTTGACTAAGTACTCCCCCTATACCAATACCTGAGACATCACATTCCACTTCAAAAGGCTTGGTAAAATCAAGGAGACGCATGACAGGTGCTTCAGTCATCTTTTGTTTTACCTCATTGAAAGCCTTAGTTGCAGCTTTTGTCCAAATAAACTCCTCTTGTTTCATGCAATCAATGATAGGAGACATAATGGTACTAAACCCTTTGATGAATTGGCAATAAAAGGAAGTGAGCCCATGAAAATTTTGAATTTCATGGATATTTTTGGGCTCGGACCAATCCACAATCGCCTGAACCTTTTGGGGGTCGGCAGAAATTCCCTCAGAGGATTCTATGAAACCTAGGAAGACGACTTTATCGGTAAAGAAAGAGCACTTCTTGAGGTTACCATATAAACTCTCCTTCCTAAGGGTAGTTCAAACTTGAGTTAGGTGGTCTAAGTGTTGTTCCCTAGACTTACTATAGATGAGGATGTCATCAAAGTACACAACCAAGAATTTCCTCATAAAAGGCTTAAGCACTTGAGTCATCACTCTCATAAAGGTACTAGGAGCATTGGACAATTCAAAAGGCATGACCATCCACTCATATAAACCATCTTTTGTCTTAAAGGCAGTTTTCCATTCATCACCAGGACGAACCCCAATTTGATGATAGCCACTTTTCAAGTCTATCTTGGAGAAAATCGTTGCTCCAGCATCATATCCAACATGTCATCTAACCGAGGGTTTGGAAAACAATATTTCACAGTGATCTTGTTGATGGCACGACTATCAACACACATCCTCCAAGTTCCATCTTTCTTGGGAGTTAAGAGTGCCGAGACTGCACAAAGACTCATGCTTTCATGAACAAAATCCTTCCTAAGTAGTTCTTTTACTTGCCATTTCAACTCAGCATGTTCTGTAGGGTTCATCCTATAGTGAGGTAAGTTAAGTAGGGTCACTCCGGGCACAAAATCTATGGCGTGTTGTATGTCACATATGGGAGGTAAATGATCAGGGAGTTCCTCAGGGAAAACATCCTTAAATTCCTGGAGCACTGACTTCACTTCTTCAAGTTGCTCCTCACTGGTCTCTCCATGAAGTTTCTTGGCAACTAAGACAAACACAATGGATTCTTGAACTTCTACCCTTTTAAATGCCTTTGGGCTTATAATGTTCAAGCCTTTCGCCTTTGGTACTTCTATCTTCTTGCTCATGTCAATTGGCTTGGGTTTCAAAGAATTGAGCACAATCTTTTTACCTTCAAAAATAAATGAGCAAGAATTAGATCGCTCATGAAAGGTGACATCCAAATCATAAAGCCAAGGTCTACCTAAGATAATATGCCCTACATCCATGAGAATTACGTCACATCATATTTCAGCCTTGTTGGTGAGGAATTGAAGTGGGACAACACATCTTTCTTTTTTGGCTATGGAGGAAGTATCCACCCAAGAAAATTTATATGGGTTAGAGTGTGGGATTAATTTCAAGCCTAGGAGGGAAACAACGTTAGAGGACACCGCAGTAATATAACTCCCACTATTTATAATAACCTTGCAAGTTTTGTCTCCACACTTAGTGTAAGTTTGGAAGATGACACTCCTTCGCCAATCATCAATGTCCCTTTATTCTGCCTCAACATCTTGGATTTCTTCAACATTTGGATCATACACCAGCTCCTCAACATCTTCTACATTTTCATCATCCTCTTGAATGGCAACGGTTCTAGAGGGATATCTAGCTGCGATATGTCCAACTCCATTGCATTTGAAGCATTGGAGGCGAGAGCCTAATCTTGAAGGCTCATTAACCATACCTTTTTCCTTGTCCTCTTTTTCTATTGGGGTGCTATTAGGGTTGACCTTAGGGGATAAGACAAGTCTAAATTTGCTATCAAAAGGTTGAGGGTTGGTGGGAACACTTTGGAGCTCAAAACGTCACCAAAAGATAGATTTGGATGATAATTCACAATTCTTAGCAAGGTCATATGCTTCTCCTAAGGTAGTGACTCCTCGGGTGATAATCTCGCCTAGTAGGTTAGCATTTAAACCTTTCTTGAACCTATTGAGTGTGACAACCTCCTCCTCGACTATTCGAATTCGCCTCTTGAATTTCTTGAATTTCTCTATATATTCAGCCATAGGAGCAGTGTCTTGTTTCAAGCGATCCCATTCCTTAAGGAGGGAGCTCCTATAAGTTGGAGGAAGATAATTTCTCAAGAGTGCATCCTTCATCTCAAGCCAATTAGTAATGGGGGGCTCATGTCGTCGCCTAAGGATATCCTTAAGGTCCTCCCAGAAAAGGTCGGCTCTTCCAATCAAATTCATCCCGGCATACCTCACTTTCTTATTTTCAGTCCAATGGTAATAGTCAAAGAATTTCTCCATCTGACGTAACCAATTGATGAAAACCCATGGGTATAGGCAACCATCAAAGATGGGTGCTTCTATCTTTTCCTTGGACATCCTATTATCATAATCCCTAGGGTCATTGTGATTATAGTGATCATGTTCAAAGTTTGGAGCCCTATTAAAGTAACCATGGTTATTTGGCCTAAGCATGTTATCTCCTTCATGGTTAATAGTCTCTCTTTGAGATGCTTCAACTCACTCTACCCTATCCAGTAAAGCATAGACACTTTTTGCTAGGTCTTCTATGGTTTGACATGATGCAACCACTACGTAGATGCATGCAACACTATATTTATGAATGCAATTAGGATTCCCGAAAAATTCAAATAACCAATTCTCAATATAAAATCAAGGTCAAGCAAGAGTACATGTAGAGACTAGATCAAAGAATCAAAGAAATAAATTGCAGTAAAGTAGTGACAGTGTTCATAATATTGAGTGATAGCCCAAATAAAAGTCAAATTCCAATAAGCTCCACAATTAATAATGAGAATAAGATATTTCAAAGAAACTGGGTTATATATATATATATATATATATATATATATATATATATATATTGGGAATTTTAGAGTGGGTATTGAAAGAAAGCACAAATAGTAAAATAACTAACTTGAGCACAAAATGGGTAGGCCGATGGAGTATGGTGGGATATAAAGATAAAATTTTTCAATGAGACAAAATTGAACCCACCAAAAAGAGAGTAAGAGTTGTACCCTGGTCAATGGCCAACTTATTGCACTAGATAGTCACGGGCTTGGCTCCTCAAGTGAATGGACCATACTTGGACAAGTGGACCTGTGGATGAACAATTTAAAGGCCCAATACATGCAATGAGTTGTCACAGCAACAATATTTTCTTTCTTTTCCTTCCTTTTGATTTTTTTTTTCTTGCAAAATAAGAAATTACACTGTGTGATGGACTTAAGACATTACAGACTTTAAAAGAAATTCAAACGACAGACTCTAAAAAAAAAAAAAAAGACAACAGAAACTAATAGAGAAAAGGAGCAGCGGAGCAGCATGAAGCGGCGCTGGAGTCAATAGCGGAGAGGTGGTATGGGCTCACCGGCATTCACGGTTAGCAGTGCTAGATGGCGCAGATCGGAGCTCGCTCGTTAGATCACGATGATGGAACCAGCGAAGCATGAAATGGCATGGTGGGAGCAGTGTTGACAGCGAGTTGGTGTAGGTGGTTCTCGGCGACGCGAATCCTGTATTGGCATTGGCGATTCTCGTCGGCTTTCAAACTCCTCTGCCTTTGGTTTGGTGGCTGATGGGCTTGTGTGGGTCGCTCTTTTTTTTGGTGGCTTGTGGGTTCTGTGATTAAAGGCGAGCACAGATGGGGGTCATTGGCTTGGAAGGGGCCGCTGGCTTCTCTGTTGGTTTGGGGATGAAAAACTCATGTGGCCAAAAGGGGTATATGGTACAGATTGGTTCAAGTCCTGGTTTGCAGATCTCATGAGGTAAGAAATTGGGTTGCTGTGGTTTGCGAACCTCGTGAGGTAAGTATTTGAGTAATGGCATGTCTGGCGGTTGATGTTTTTTGATGATGAGTATGGTTGTGGGTTGTTAGTCGTGAATTTGGGTTGTTGCAAGGGGTGATCGGGTTGGGCTTTGATACCAAAATTGAAATAGGACAACCACACAAAATAAACCTTAGGAGTCAGCATCTAAGGACTGCTAGGAGTTGGCATCTAAGGGTTGCTTGGAGTCATCAAGCAAAAATTGGAGTCGGCACTAGTGTAAAAAGAAACACGTTTTTTTATTATTCTCAAAACTGTCTCACAATAATCAGAAAAAGTGCTTAAATAGCAAACAATAAAATGCATAAAGAAATCCTAATTATTAAATGCTCGGGCTTGCTTAATCTCAAGCTCTATAACTAATAGGCTCCATCCATAACGCCACAGGTTGGACCGTCTTCTTTTTGATCTTCCTCCCATACATGCGTATAATTGGGAGCTTGGACTTTGTGTCCGCACCGTAAGCTAGTTATAATGATGTCATCCTCGTCCTCGGATGACATATTAGTAGCTATTTTATGCTTTTTATTTTTTTTATATCTTTGTTGGATAGCTATTATGTTGGTACAAAAAGAAGAAAAGGCCAGAAGGGGGTGGGGATGGCTGTGGTGGGTACAAAGTACAAACTACAAAGTAATTGATACTGCCTCCGTTCAATAATATGGGCCGAGGTTGCCACTGCACATATTTCTAAGTAATGATAAATACATATTTAAAGAAGGAAGAAAAGATTATATTCAATATATAAATCTCTCATTTTTGTAGGATCTGAAAAAAGTTGTGGAAGATAACTTTACTTTCAATTTTTTTGAAAAGGCTAATTCACGAACTAATAACTTATTGTTTTTTTATGGTTTTTTATGGAAAACACTTGCTTTCATACCATGACCTAAATGTTAAAATTTATCCTTTTTTTTTTTTTCCTCTCTCCCTATAATTTTAAGTAAACGTCTAAACAACCATGATTGTTCCACATAAAAAATTTCACACTCATACGGATCATATGTACAAATATTCTTAGAAAAAGTGGACACCTAGCATCCACAATTTTCACATGATATGTACTATATTAGCATGAAGTAATAATTTTCCTATGGTTAGGGGTATCTGAGAAATGCAAGTACTTTTATGTGTTCATTTTTATACCTAATTTTGAACATTATAAAGCAACTTTTTAGTGATGTAAGTATGTAAAGTAGTACTAGTAGTTGTAGGCGATGTGAAAACCAGAGAAAAAAAAAAGGGGGGGGGGGGGGGGGGTGTAAAAACTAGTTTGCAGATAAAATAAAGAATAAGGTTGGTGTATCCGGTGCTTTTTTGTACTGGACATATGTTCGAATCTTAATGTGCATTTGTCCGATCCTTAGCGCGTTCAGTGCAAAAAGACACTAAAAAAAACAAAAAAAACCTATAGGTAAATGATTGTGACAAGACTCAACAATAGTTCAGGCTTCACACTCTCTAAGTACTAGTACTGATGTACTGATGCTGTCCATATATGCGTGATTCATGTGGTGCTGGTGGCCCGAGAGATTTTTTTATTTTTTCTTATTAATTCTTTTTTATTTTTTAGAAACAACAAAGTAGATTAAATAGAAGTGACAGGGGTGTGCACAGTTTAGTGGACTTGATTTTTTTTTTTTTCAAATTTGTTACCGAACTTATAAGAATCGGTTTTGTAATAATTAAAACAAATGTATATTAATTAGGGTTGGTTTTTCGACCTATAGCGGTGCGGTTTGATCGGCTTGGTTTAATCGGTTTAGTTGGTTTGATTTGAAACATTAACAATTTGTTTTTTTTTAATAAAAAAAAAATCTGTTCAACCTATAAAAAAAAATCTATTCAACAGAAACTTTATAAAAAAAAAAAAAATCTGTTCACCCAAACAGTAATGAATTTATACCCTACAACTAAAGTAAGTTACTTAATACATATTAAAGTATGTTAGTTATAACCCTAAGATATATTAATTTATTAAAGACAATAAGACATATTAGAGAATAGCATTTTTTATTTTATTATTTTTTTGGGGGCTAAACGCCTAAGTGTTAGACTATATAATATAATATAATATAATATAATAGTCTTTCCAGTTTCCACTATTAAAGTCTTATA